>NW_007578781.1:181351-200975 GCF_000690725.1 Stegastes partitus
ATAGAGTTTTTCTTTTCTTTTCCTTTGCTTATTTTTACGATTGGGTTTTTGCACTTTTTTTTTGTTTTGTTGCACTTTGTAAATATTCTAGTCACTGCCGCACTTTGGAGAGGCCTGAAATAAATTTAAAAACCAAAGCTGATGTCTACGCCATCGTTTTCTCCCAGTTTGGGAAAGTTGCTGGTTGAACCCCGCGACACCAGATATTAGCATGGCTGTATTTTTACTTCTGAACCAGCAGGTTCTGTCGTATTTTTTTTTAAAAAAATCTGTAATAAATGTATGAAGGAACCAAAGGACTGTTTTTTGTGTCTCAATGATTCCATCATAGAAAAATCAGAGTTCTAGGAGTCACTGGAACCTCACGATATACGAGGTGTGGACAAGTGGACGGAGACTTTGTTCACAGCTGTTCGGTCTTTAAACAGAAGCTTCGGGCAGGAGAAGGTTTCATTTGTCTGGCTGAACAGCTTCCAGACCGTATGTCACCAAAGTGAGTCCAGCCCTCACACTTCTGCAGATACGGTATTATAACTTTTCATGAGACAACACTGCAGGAATGAAACTGTGTTAGTGACCAATAAAGTGTCTGAATCAGCCTTTAAAACTCTCAGCAGATGTTTCCTCCGTATCAGAGGACATCGAGGTGTTTCAGAACTGCTGACATCATTCAAACATGAGAACAGTGAGCTGCAGTTTTGAGCATGTTTTAATATATTTCTTGTCATGTTTTTAAAATTCAGCTGGTGTGAGCAGTTCTGGTGCTCTGACAGCAGGTTGACTTAAATGTCGAGTCTTTTTTTTAATAACTCGGCTACACAGAGTATAGATTCCCATTAAAATATGTTTACATCCTTCAATAGAAATCCTATAATCATCCAGACGGACACAACAAGATGACCGAGCGTCACATCAGCAGGAACAGTGACCTCCGCTGCAGCTGAAGGTTTTCTGCATCTTCTGCTGCTGCTGTGGATTAAAACAAACCTTTGAGCAGCTCTCTTGAGTTTACATGCTAAATAAATGTGACATTGTTGGATAAAACTACTGATATCACCTTTAACAAATATTAATCCAACCTTTATTGAAGCTTAGATTGCACACCGAGGCGTGGAGACTCATTTATAATGTGGCCAAGTTCAAACGTATAAGATGCAGCAGCACATAGGAAACTTGGATGATAATAGAAGATGTTTACAGACAAAGTTAGAATAAAGATAAAAACATTAATTAAAGCATGTAGGATTTTAAAACAAATGATTCAGGCAAAACAAGAACATCTGGAAGTGAAAACCTGAATTAATCTACAATTACATTAAAATAAAATAAAAAAAAAAGTAAAAACAAGGAAATATAGCAGCAATGGCACCAGAAACGTTGTTTCAGTAAAAACTATCTGCAAAATAATAATTGAATGCAACAGAACTGTGTATTTTTTCAGTCACACATCGAAAAGGAAAGAATTCTAAATTTTAAGATTTTTGATGTTGACATTTTTTATGGTTTTGGCAGTTTTCCTACATTCAACATGAAAATAAAACATTGTCTGTGATTTTATGAGATAATATTTGTAAAATCTGTAAAATTACAGCCTTTAGAAGTTCTTGAGCGTCGTTCAGTCCTTCATAAACTTTGTTTTTGTTTCAAATAACAGCAAATATCTATAAAACTATCTTTTCTTGCTGATTTCAATGCAGCAAAAAGTCGTGTAATTTTAAAGTTAAACACTATAAAGAAAATTAAAAACAGTTCTGATGAGAACATTTATATTTATAGATTTTCTTTTTTATGGTTAACGTGTAAATTACATTTTTTTTTCTGTTTTCAAGCCTTAATATACATAAACTTTCTTTCAAATAACAGCAAATATCTGGACATGAATGACTTTTTTTGCTTATTTAAATACAGTAAAAAGTAAAACAATGAATGGGCATCTGTGAACATACAGGTTCTTAATGTGGACTTCATTTATAGTTTTAACCTGTTTTCTCCTGCTTCATGTGTGAACACGCTTTTCTGTCATTTCATATTACAAAACTGGGAAAATCTGTAAAATAACAGTACTTTGTTTTTAATTAATTAAAAAAAAATCACAGTTAAAGATTCTTTTTTAATATAGTGTAAGTATTGCTCCACGTGTTATTCCAGATTGTAGGTGCACAAAGAGAAAGAAAGAGTTCAACTGGATCTACCAGACTCAGTAAAAACTGTGTTTTTGTTCCTTGCAGGTGCATAAAAACCAGTAAGGTCCTGATAAATAAATAAAGCCAGCATCTGTGAACATGGAGCTCACAGTGATGAGTTTATAACTATTATAATAAATCTACATCCAGAGTGATAAACAGCGCAGGAGAGTCGCTGGTGATGCGTGCATGTGTAAAATGTCACCATCACCCACCACTGATGGAAAAGTGGCCTCAATGCAGTGAGAAAAACATGATTTATTCCTCTAAAGGAAGCCGCCGTCTGTCTCTGTCACAGATTCTTAATACTTCCACACTTGTTGGATGAGATTTACCCGAGTGTGTGTCAAAGACTTGGGCTTCAGATGCTTTCTGTGTCCCCCAAAGAGCCTCAACAGAAGTCTGAAGAGTTGCAACACAAACAAGGAACATCAGAAAAATGAAATAAAAAACCTCCACATTTCTGTTTAGTTCTCCTCTGTCTATTATTTTGTCTTTGTTCAAATGCTTCAGAGCAAACCTTGACTGAACTTCCAGGAGTGAGCTTCATTTTAAGGGGACAAGAGCCAAAAAGCCACCAGAGAGGTGAGAAATATTTTCCTATCACCTCGGAGACAGCTTCCAGCGGATCAAATCAGATGGAACTGGACCTGCTGATGACCTCTGTGCCACAGCTCTGAAAACTAGAACTCTGTGAACTGTGTGGATGGATATTGTCAGCTACACACACTGTACACTGGAAAATGTCCAAATTAAACCGTGACAGTAAATAATCAGAAGCACAGGCTCTGCTGGTGTGAAGAAGGAATTCCTGCACTGTGGGGAATTCAGGAGCAGCGTGCAGCTGAGGGCTGTGACCGCATGGGGGCGGTACTATCCAAGGCTATCCCCGGCTTCACGGCCTCTCGTGCAGACGTTTGGGGGTTATCATGCAATAATTGGGCCCAGATTAAAGAATGATGGAGAGTCTTTGGACGCAGCTGGGGGTCCCGTTCTCACCTCCAGCTGCATAAATCTGAAAAGTCTGAGAAGTGGGATGAAGACAGATGGTGGCACCTCTCCTCCTCACGCTCATCATTCAAATCCTCCGCCTGGACTGCGGGCTGAAATGAAAGATGATTGAAGGAGGAGTTTGGGGGGGGATTAAAACTTCAGCTGCTTCACCTTGATCCGTGGAGGTGAACAACAACAACACAAGCCATGCATGCATTTCAAACCGACAGAACATTTCTTCTTTCTGCGCAATTACGCACGGCCATCCATGGGCACAGTTTGTCCTTTTTTCGCTTGAATGAACTCCAGAAAGGGGCCCAGGAGATTTTGTACCGTTTGTGTGGATGTTCCGATACGAGCTGATCGCAGCCTATGGGCGACCCAACATGTTTTTTGACGTCACGCGCCAACTTTTCAGATATATATATGCTCGCAGGGCGGTTTGTAAGTTTCTGTCTTTCTGCACACAAGGCTGAAAAGTGGAATCGGTAGCCAGGTACAGACCACAGACAGGAGGAAATAAAACCGTATTTTATAGGTCAGGTATTTTGGGAATATGCCTGCGGCGCGCCACGTGCGTAATGACGAGTCTGCCTTTAAATAGCAGAATTAAGGCGTCGAGGCTTTTTGCAGAGAAGGAGAGCATGTCAGCGTAGTTTATCCTGAGGGGGGCTGTGGAAGAGGGATTACTCACTCCTCACACCAACACCGGCACATCTGTGCGCGTCTATGTCACCACCGGACGGGTCTCCAAGTCCATGGATAAAAAGGCACAGGCGGCAGCAGAATGGTTGTTGTGGGAGCGAGTAACGGAACTTTCGGCGGTGGCAACATGAGGTCGTCATACATGATCGAGGATCGAGTCGGTGGCGGAGATCCCGGGGGCTCCACCAACATGATGATCTCGGAGGCTCTTGCGCCCCGGCTGCTGAAGATTGCGCAGGGCGCCGCAGAGGCTGCGGCAGCAGCGGCAGCAGCGACTTCTCCGTCCACCTCCAGTCAGCCGCAGGTCATGGAGACGAACGGGACCCGGTGCGGCGAACTGATCCTGAGCTACGGCCGGGTGGAGAAGGTCCTGATCGGCGGGGTCCTCACCATGCTCACGCTGTCCACCATCTGCGGGAACTTGCTGGTGGTCATCTCCGTGTGCTTCGTCAAGAAGCTGCGCCAGCCGTCCAACTACCTGATCGTGTCTCTGGCCGTGGCGGACCTGTCGGTGGCCGTGGCCGTGATGCCGTTCGTGAGCATCACGGACCTGATCGGGGGTCAGTGGATATTCGGACAGTTCTTCTGTAACGTTTTCATCGCCATGGATGTGATGTGCTGCACCGCGTCCATCATGACTCTGTGCGTAATAAGCATTGACAGGTGAGATCAACTTTTCTTTCCCTTTTAACAAAGTCAGATTTTTATTGGAAAATCATTTATTAAACAAGCACACTCCAGAACTATTTGATACTGAGGCAAAGCAGAAAAAATGCTAAACTTTCTATCAAACGTCGCTTTTATTTTTATACAATCGCCTGAATAAAGTCCGACCCAGCGCTGTGGGGAACCAGAGGCTCAAACGTAGATTCTGTCAGAAAAGGACACATTTTTATCGCCATTCCCAGATTCCACTGCGCAGTCTAATCAGAGGTTTTGCCGCTCAGTCCTCTGCGACATTGAAACCTGGGATTTGAGGAGCCTCGCTGTGGTTCCGAGTGTCGTTCAAGGGCATCCACTCTAAATTTGGGAGACAAAGTGTCCCGATGTTCGGAACAAACCTGCGACCTTTCAGCTGAAGTGATTGTTTTCTGCACACCAAATCTCTTTCTAAGCAAAAATAAAGACGCAAAAAAATGGTCAAATTTAGCCTTAATTGTTGCTTTATTTCTTTAAATTGAAATCTGTGCGTCCATCACTTTAACAGAATCATAAAATCTTCCTTTGCACATCTGGGGAAGGCTGCTGAACGACATTTAGCCAGTGAGTATTTTGTCAGGGATTTGTTTTAAGTGTGAACATCAGGCAGAGCTGTGATGCTGCAAACTGGAGACTGGAGTGTAAATCAGAGGCTCAGATGCAGGCAAAGAAATCCAGGCAGCGAGAAGGCGAAAATCCAAAAAACAAAGAATGAGGCAAGAGTACAAGACTGCTGGAAAATGATGAACACACGAGGTCGAACGGCACGGAGATGAGAGAGGAGCTCTCAGGAGTGTTTATGTGGGAGGGCAGGCGAGTCCACAGGGTGAGCAGGAGGTGAGACAACAGGCAGGTGAGGAGGTGACACATGAGTGCATGAACTGAAATGACAAGACAGGCGCAGAGTTCAGAGGAGAACCGAACGGGATGATGCAGGGAGCTTTAATGAACACAGAGCGGTTTGCTGAGCACATATGGTCCTCCTCGGGATCCTGGAGCTTCCCATTCATAAAAATACCCCGTTTCCACCTGGAGGCTGCATATGGCTGCCACAGACTGCCGTGTTTTGCTGAAGGGCACCTTGTTGAGGTGAGAAAAAGATGAAAAATACATACAGAGAACAAGGAACATGTGATGTTTGATTTGTCTCTGCAGGTATTTGGGCATCACCAAACCCCTGACGTATCCGGTCCGGCAGAACGGCTGCTGCATGGCCAAGATGATCCTGTCAGTGTGGCTGCTCTCCGCCTCCATCACCCTCCCCCCGCTGTTCGGCTGGGCGCAGAACGTCAACGACGGCAGAGTCTGCCTCATCAGCCAGGACTTCGGCTACACCGTGTACTCGACGGCTGTGGCCTTCTACATCCCCATGTCAGTGATGCTCATCATGTACTACAGGATCTACCGAGCAGCCAAACTCAGCGCCGCCAAGCACACCATCACCGGCTTCCCCAGGGAAGGGGAGCAGCGAGCAGGGGCGGCTGTGCGAGGGGGCCGGGCAGGGCCGGACGCCCAGCAGCCGGCGGAGTCCGGGGAGACGGGCAGCGTGGAGGGGACGGAGGTGGAGCCAGAGGAGGAGGCCGAGGAAGAGGAAGAGGAGGAGAGTTTGGACTGCCCAGAGGTGGAGCCAGAGGAGGAGGCCGAGGAAGAGGAAGAGGAGGAGAGTTTGGACTGCGTGGCGGCGGCGCTCAAGCTGCAGCGCGAGGTGGAGGAGGAGTGCAGCACCCGAGTGTCCCGCCTCCTCAAGACCGGCGAGCACCACCAGCGCCGGAAGAGGAAAAACCAGTCCATCTTCAAGCGGGAGCAGAAGGCCGCCACCACGCTGGGCATCGTCGTCGGCGCCTTCACCTTCTGCTGGCTGCCGTTCTTCCTGGTGTCCACCGCCCGGCCGTTCGTCTGCGGCGTGGAGTGCAGCTGCGTGCCGCTCTGGCTGGAGAGGACGCTGTTGTGGCTCGGCTACGCCAACTGCCTCATCAACCCCTTCATTTATGCGTTCTTCAACCGCGATCTGAGGACCACCTACAGTAACCTCCTGCGGTGCCGCTACAGGAACATCAATCGGAAGCTGTCGGCGGCTGGCATGCACGAGGCGCTGAAGCTGGTGGAGAAGCCAGACACTGATGTGTAGCGCTGCGGGTTCTGCCAATCAGCGGCGCTGCGGAGACCAACGGGGGGAAAAAAGTGCAGCACGCAGCCATACCGCTGCCAGATTGGTTGTTCCCCCAAACCTGTGTGATGATCGCTGAAGCCAGAAGAGGCAGGACGCTGTGGGTCTGTGGATCCACATGAAGGTGCCCAGAAGACGATATTCTGGGGATTGAAAAAAGAAAAAGAGGAAAAGTTTAGTTTGCTGGAGCTGAATTCAGACAGATTGTACTCACAAACAACTCAGAATCAGCCGATGGAGAAGTCCAACAATTGTAATGACGGTCGCTCTCTTGGTGCAGTGTTCATGCAAAAGCTCCTTGACTTTTACTGCCATGGATGGAGGTTTTCTAACTCAGTAATCAGTGTCTTTTATTCCCAGTTTGAGCCAAGGAAAACTCACAAACAAACCTGGAGGAGCTTCAGCGGCCCGTTGGGCTAAAACACCAAATGTATTCACCGGGGTCCTTGGTCATCACAGCGACGCCGTCTCACTGCTTCTTCATGTTTCTTCAGTGGAACAGCACGAGAACACGTGAACTAATACGGATTAAAACTCTGAAATGTAAAACAAAAAAAATAATGTACACAAGTGAATAGCCATGCTGTCTGTGGAACAAAGTGTTCCGTCTGTTGTACCTGATGTGAGTTTCTGGTTTGATGATTTCTCCTCCCCTCTGCTCATGTCACGGCCAAGCCCTGTGTCGAAAACCTAGTTACTGATCAGTCGTTGTTGTGATGGGCAGCTCAGCATTTTAAAAGGTGTCGTGGAAACCAACAGAAGCCAACAAGCTGGAGATCCTTTAGGTCGCTTCCTGAATGTGCCCGTGCCTTTTCCTGCCTCACCGACTAAGGCCTGGTTGCAGCACACAATAATCTCCCTTCCAACTATGCACGGCGTGTTCTAGATCGGACTAAAAGCGGGAAGCGGCTGATGGAACAGCCACGGTGGGCGTGTTTTAGGATCTGTCCTGATGCCTGATGAGCAGCCCCCAAACCTAAAAACAATCAGTCAGCTCAACATAAAACCAAATGAAGCTGCTAATCGTGGCATTAGAGAAGCTGATGAACCTGATCACCTGGTTTCAGATCTGCAATAACTTCCTGCAGCATTAAACAATCACACAAGAACACACTGATAATGGACATTTATTACAGTTCAACACTAAACATATAAATTAATCCGCTTCATCAGGACAGTCTGGGTTGATTAGGTTTGATTGGCTGATTTGATTTTTGCCCCTCTTGACTTAACTGATTCATAAAAATCCCCTCTGAAGCTTTATGAGTTACACGACACGCACTGCTGCCTGATCAACGGCCCCCAAACCCAAAAATAATGCGTTAAAACGAATATAAGACAGAATAAAGTGGATTAGTTTGGCACTGGCACCTGCAGATGCTCCTGAAAACTTGGTTTAAGCATAAAAACAATGACAATAAAACACAATATTCTGAATTTTTATGTATTAATGTTTAACACGTGACTCTGGGTCGCTCAGATCTGATGGATTAAGTTGATTTTTGCCCCATTTGGCTCAAAATGTTGCACAAAAAAACCTCTTTGAACTGGCGATCAAACAAAATAAATACAAACAAATCACACATCAGTCGTCTTTCAGTGACCCAACATCAATGTTTGCCTGATCGAGGCCCCCACACCTAAAAATAATGAATTAACGCCAACATAAAACAGAATGAAGTGGGTTAGTTTGGCTTTGGCGCCTGCAGATGCTCCTAAAACTTGGTTTAAGCATAAAAACACAACATTCTTCATTCCTGTTTATTAAATGTTCGACACTCTTGGTCAGTCAGAGTTGATTAGTTTGATTTTTTGCCCTTTTTTACTTAAATAATGCCCAAAAATCCCTTTTTTTCGACGCCCACTGAGCAAATAAACTGGAAAAGTTCTGTCTTGATTGATCGCTCAATTATGTGACTCCCGACGTGTCAGACGTGTTGTTGGAACAGAACCGCTCACCTCTTCACCTGCTGCTGCTGTTATTGAGTTTTAGGTGAAGACAGACACTAATCACAGCGGCGGAGGAGCTAACGCCGCCGTCTCTGCGGCCGTTAATGTCGGGTGAGGCCCAGAGCAGGAATCGGATTTGAGAGAGCAGATTTCATCGGTGCTCAGGAGATCGTGGCAGGTTTAGCTCCGGTGGAGTGAACCGGAGCAGCGAAGGGAAGCCGAGTGCGTGCAGTTATTGTATATGCACATTAAAATTTCAATTAATTTAATGTAATGTCCCGTCCCTCGTGTGCAACAACAGGAATAAGCTCCTGCAGCACGCCGAGTCTGGAAACGACAGCTGGGACAAGCAGAGTCTATTTCTGGCAGCATCCATCTCTAACGTTGTGGCTTTTTACATGTTAGCAGCAGAGAGGCGTTAATCCTCAGCACCTATAGACTTGTGTTGTTGTAACACTTCAAAGATCCACTGTTCAGCGCCCTGCCGGTGTTGTTACAGCCCATGCTGCTGAATATTTGTCCTCATTAACTTGAATTTGTACGAGAGAGAGACGGAGCAGCAGCAGCAGCAGCAAAGGGCAGCTTCAGTAGAACGGAGGCAGTGCGAACGCCTTTATTCTCCTTTTAATTGTTAATTAAAGCTGCTCTGTGTGAGATTGTCTTTTTCTTTTTTAAGAAAAACACTGAAACACACCAAGATTCTGAGCCTTAAGCAGCGACTTGAGCGGAGACGATGTAGACGTCTGACCGCTGCTGTCTGCTAAACTTTACCCAGAGAAACCGTCCTGCCGTCGCTGTGGAGGACACGTGGGTGCAGCTGTAAATGGATAAAGTCATCCTTTGCCGTTCATGCTTCTGCACAGTCACAGAAATCTAAAAAGGAACTCGTTCACTTTTGGAGGCTGCTCGGCTGAAAAGGTCGAGAGCCGCTGAACTGTGCTCGCTCTGGGCGTCGCTCCATTTCCCGCCATAGGATACAAAAAAAGAGCATGTTTGGAAGCAGACCGAGACGAGGGGAGATGTGTTGAATGAAAGGTAGAAGCGCTGCTAACTGGCATTCAGTCGCTGCCTGTCAGCTGTCAGCGCCGCCCAACGAGTCCAGTTTAAAAGCTTTTCTCCCTCCGAGCTGCACTTCAGCGGCCCCTAAACGCTGGAGGTGGACGGATGAAAGGATCTGATGTGACTGGTCGCCTTCAAAATAAAATAAACAGCAACGGCACCTTTGTCTGTTTTAGAGTTTGGTTCTAACTCAGCTGCTTTTTAAATTGTTGAATAATGTGCAGCTGTCCTGCTCTGAATGAGGACATTTATGGGTTGTCAAGAACATGTACTTCGTTGTTTTCCCATGTTTTCCTGTGACTGTTTCTTTTCCTTGTGAATTCCTCAAAGAGCATCTAAGAGGGCAAAAAGCACTTCCTGTTGTGAGCAACCTGTGACGTTACAGACGAGAGTCAGAAACTGGCCGTGAGATGTGTGTCAGTGTCACGTCAAGCAAAAATCTAATTATCCACGGACGTGACAGCTGCCAAGCAGAAGACATGCGAGGTTTTGTTCCCGTAAATCCTCCATCTGACAGGAAAACGCTCCCCAGAAACAACACGAGATGTAAAACTGTTGAAGGGTAACGAATCATTGAAGACCACATCAGGGACTCTCCTGCTCAGAGACACTCGTGTGCCAACGGTTGAGGACGTCCTCATCATAAAGCTCCTTTTGACCTGGAGAGGCCAAACTTTGGAGCGTTTACTCACCTTCTTTTTTCTTTTTTTAATATATAAAGTATTTGAACCAAAGGGGATGCTCTTCTCGGAGATTATACGGCGCTGATCTTGCAGAACCTTGCTGCTGTCAGCATCATCAAAGTACACACAACAAAGCACCGTCCTCCAGGGGCAGCTCTGCTTCTTCTTTTTTTAATATGCTGTTTACCAATGTGTCTGTATATATATATATATATATATATATATATATATATAGTGTGAAACTGCTGTACATATATTACGATGATAAAAAAGAGGAGCGATGACTCCATTGCTCCCCGGTGACCACGACAGCTGGGCTTTAACGTCCCATTAAGCACAGCGGGAGAAGCTTTATGGGATTTATCTGCACACATGCGATGCGTCTTCGACCAATCAAACCGCTGGCTTCCATTTCCATTAGCGCGTCCACGTGGAAAAGACTGTAAAGCGCTTCGTTCTCGTCAGGGTGTTGTTCCATTCTCACATTTTTACTTGAACTGCAGGTTTTCAAAGATCTTTTATAAGCATCAGACGTGACGCTTAGTCCTGAAACCATCGAGCAGAATCTGTACCAACACTGAGAAATGCACGTAGGACAGAAGGTTGAGCAGTGATGGAGGTAAAGCTGCTTAAAATGTACATATATTTTAAAGTCTGTTTTATCAGGGCGCTGAGTGATGAGCGAACGTGTGAAGTGACACCATTTGCTCAAATGAATCATTAAATGCACTTAAACATGAAGCAGTTTGGTTTCTTTCACTGTCAACGTCTTCTTTACTCCTCTGGTCTCAAAGCTGATTTAAAAATCAACAAATATCTGACTTTCCAACACGCACACACAAAATCCTCACTCGTATATTTGTGCAGATCAGGAGTGGCCCACAAAACCACATTTTGCTTTACAACCAGTGAGTTCTCGTCCTGGTCTCACCCTCGTCTGCTCAGCTTTAAATAGAGACGACGCGACTTCACTGAAGTTCGATGACGACGCCGATCCTCAGCTTTGCAAGAAAACGTGACCCTCTTTTTTAAGAAACATGACAGAGCGACGCACCGCTTTGTGCAAAAATAACACTTGAAACCAAACAAAGCGTTTGTTATTTTTCCGGCGGCCTCCGTCGCCGCTCCGTGTTTGATTAGACGGCACTGAGAACACAAGCGTTGGGTTGTCGTCAGCCTTTCTAAAAATACCAGCATCAGATCCTCCGTCTGCAGCGTTACAGCGCTTATTTGCGATACTTTAAAGGTGGAGCTGCTATTGATTCCCTGTCACGCTCCGGGACAGTCGGGATGACGCAGAAATCAACCCGAGACATCACATTTATAAAAAGTCCTCCCTGCAGTCGGAGCTGTCACTGTGAGCGGGGAGAGTAAGTGGTCTGTTTAGGAGCGCTGCTGTTGTCTTTCATGTGGCGAACGTGTGCTTATCCTGGAACGTGACATTTAACGTAACATTTAAAAACACGTTTAAAGCTTTGCATTAGTCAGCAGGGAGGATTAGACAGTGGTGCAGGTGGCTGAATGTGTTTCAGCGTTACAGCCACAACAGCAGAGCTGCTGATCTAATGTCGTGTAGTTTGCCTTCATGTCCTCTGGTGGCGTCCTGCCGAGTCAGATGTGAGCATCGGATCCTTTACATCCTGGAATCTGTGAGCTGAGGCCTCCGTGGATCGACGTTTTTCCAGAACGTCCCACAGATGCTCAGTCAGATTGAACACCTGTTGTGTTCCTTAAACTGGTCGTCCACATGATGTAAAGATAAAGTCATCAGAGCAGGCTACCTTGGTCCAGTTCTGACGCTCACGAGTCAACATGGACACGCTGACGGGCCTGCCAGCTGTGATCCACTGAACATGATCCTGCATCAAACGTGACCGAAAAAACAACAAACAAATCTATTTCAAAAATAGATTTAAAACGTATAAACTGATCCACAAAGACATGAAACGCCCTCAGAAGGACGCACGATGACCAAAAATTACCTGAAAAAGATGCAAAACGGCTGCAAAGAGACAGAAATTAACCTCAAAGACACAAACGCAACAAAGAGAAGATGTAACGTGACACAAAAAGGCATGCACTGGTCTTTACAAGGTTGCATCAAACATGACTTAAAGAGACACAAAACAAGTCCAAAAAGGCACAAAGTGACCAAAAAACGGTACAAAACATGTGAAAGACCAGCAACAGGCCGCATGACCAAAACCAGACAGAAATAACTTCAAAACGATATGAAATGACCTCATAAGGGCATAAAGTGGCTTCTAAAGGATGCAAAATGAGCACAAACAGAAGGACTGACCCTGCAAAAGTACCAGATGAAGACCAAGAGAGGCAACATGGAATAAAAGATGAACCCCAGAGAAGATGGAAGATGACCCCAAAAAGACGTGCAGCAAACTGACACACTGCTGCATCAAACATGACCCAAAGAGTCACAGAACAAGTCCAAAAGGAGCAAAAATGGGACAAAAAATGTGAAACATGATCAAAACTAGACAAACAGATGTAAAACATCCACAAAGAGACAAAAACGTACTTTAAAGACGCGAAAGAAACCCAAAGAAGACAGAAAATGATCATAAAGATGTGCAGCAAACTGTTGTGTTGGTCTTTACATCAAACAGGAGCCTGAGAGAAACAAAAAAGCTTTAAAAAAAAAGCCTCAAAATGACCCAAAAAAGGTACAAAATATGTGAAACACCAGCAACAAGACGCATGACGACCAAAACCAGACAGAAGTTACCCCAAAAATAAGCAAAATCACCAATAAAAGGGACAACATGAGCCCCAGAAGAAGCACAACAACCGCAAAGAGATGCTAAAAAAAACCCCGAAGACGCACAACAGAAAGAAACGAGCCCACAGAAGCAACACATACAGACAAAAAGATGCAATATGGGGTAAAAAAACTACCCTCAGAGACACAAAACAACCCCAGAAAAGATGAGAAGTGACCCCAAAGAGACGTGCATTCGCTAACAGCAGCACTAATCTCTCCAGCAGCTTCTGCAGGATCAGATGTGCACCAGCGAGCCTCGGGCGCCCACGACTCGGCCGCCGGTTCACCAGTTGTCCTTCCTTGGACCACTTTTGGTACCCAGTGCATCCTGGGAATAGCCCACAACATGTGCTGCTGTTCTGGTTCATCACAGTTCGCTGACGTCTCTCAGATCCTCACGCTTCATCTCCTGCACTCACTCCAGACACAGCGCTGGTTTCCCGCCATGTTCTGACTGAATGCCACCTGATGGAGGTGATCGGTGGTTTTAATGTTGTGGCTGATCGATGGGCAGCTGAGCGACACTCGAGGCAGAACTAATTAACAAGCAGGAGAAAAGCTAATAATGAATTAGCCGTGTAGCGCGTCGATGAGTCGGGCGGAGGAACAGATTCACACGACATGTCGAGCACTCGGTGGTTCAGCAGCTCAACGCTTTCATCACTTTAACCACATCACTATATGTAATTAAAAGTTATTATTATTAAATGATTACTTTCATCTAAGCTTTTCTTTCTAAATACACAGATGCAAACGCTTTCTCAACAACAAATTAAATAAAATAATGTCTTTCAGTGTCTGTGTGCTGCAGACGGACGGCGTTTCATTCATCAGGATAATCTTCTTCTGTGTTTGCATGGTGTGTGTGTTTCAGTCTGCAGAATGTGTTGCAGTTGAACAAAGTTAATATTGTAGAGTAATGAAAAAATAAAGTGATTCTCTCTCTTCTGTTCTTCTGTCAAAGATTTGTCCCAGAAAAAAACAGACAACTAAGACTCTGAGCGATGGCTTTGATTCTGGTGGAGATAAGACCTACTTTTGAAGACTACAAAACATTTTCCTCTGACAGCAGCGACATGAATGAAGCCCAGATACTGCTGAAGATTTGGACTCTGAAAAGACAGCTTTCCTCTAAAAAAGACCAACGAGTCACTTCTTTTGAAGTAGAAAAAGATCCAAAATAAAAAAAATATAATTAAAGCCGCGTTATCATTACATCAGATGAGATCAGATTCAAAATGCGAGCGTGTATTTTTGGAGGAGAGGCGGCGAGACGCTTCAGTGAGCAGACGAAGACGGAGCGAGGACGAGGAAATGAGGGACAACAGGATGGTGAGCCGCCGCTCTGCATTCAAGTCATTATATTTTACATTTTTTGTAATTAACTGTCATCCGGCGCTCGATAACATCGTGTCCAAAATCTAGGACATCGTCTTTTAGCCCGACTTTAAAATTCATGCTGATCTGCCAGAAAAGTGCTGCTGCTGCTGCAGAACCTTTATCAGGCCCAGGATACGGCTTTATTCATTTTCTTTTAGAGTCATGCCAGCTGATAATAAACTGTTAAAGATATTAAATGTCACACGAGAGCACGTCTCTGCATCGCTGTAATAATACTGAGCATTAATACGAACCAGAAACAAAAGACATTAAAACATAATCACGAAACTTCATGATGCTCAAATGATGTTTCAAAGAGACCGTTTTAGAAACACGACTCCCATCCGATGAAGATTTATGAAGAGAAAGTTCTGAAGGCATTAATCAGCCACAGTAATCCTTTTTGTTTTCTATCATCTCCTTTTAAATCCTGAATTTTGAACACTGGATTGTTTGTACATGGTGGAGACTATTCTGCTGCCAGCGGCTCCTGAGCTGTTTGTTTCACGTCTTTTATGGTGATTTCTGCACTCCAGTGTTCCTTCGGCCGGCTACATACACTTTACAATCACCAAATCAGTGCCGGCCACGCATACAGATTGAACACAACATGAATTATTCCTTCACTCTGTTTGAGCAAATTTTACTCACTGAAGTGTTTCGGTTTTTGCAGTGCGATAAAAAAAAAAGAAAAAACTTGCACCAACTGCGTGTATATTTCATGACAGCTCCGTGTGCAGAGTCACATCTGACAGAAATATTCTTCTGGTGTGAAAGAACTGCACAGAGCTCTGATTCCATCGCCACAAAAAACTTTTGGATAATCTGGAACTGTGTGCCGGATCTTATCAGCCGGCATCAGCGCTGGAGCTCAGTGGTTCTCTAGTGGCTGAACAGCAGCACATCCAGGCAATCAGAGCTCCACATCTGGTGCAGACTGCAAACCAGAGAGAACAGAGAACAAACATGACCCAGGGAGACAATTCAAAGAGGAAAAAATGACCCAAAACAGGTACAAAATATGTAAAAGACCAGCAACACGACACACGATGACCAGAAAGACCACAAAAAGGCAAAAAGTGACTCGTAATAGATGCAAAATGACTGCAAAGATGCAAAGAGACAGAAAATGACCATAAAAAGATGTGCAGCAAACTGTGAGGCACTAGTCTTTACAATCCTGCAGAAATCATGACCCAGAGAGATAAAACGATTCCAAAAAGGCACAAAATAACTCAAAAACGGTACAAAATATGTGAAAGACCAGCAACACGACACTCGATGGCCAAAACCAGACAGAAGTTACTCCAAAAACAGGCAAAATAATCCACAATGAGACACAAATCTACTTTAAAGACACAAAAGAAACCCAGAAAAGACTGAAAATGACCATAAAAACATGATCAGCAAACTGTGAAGCACTCGTCTTTACATCCTGCATCAAACACGAGCCGAGGAGACACTAAACAATCCCAAAAAGGCACAAAATGACCCAGAAAACACCAGCAACAGCACACGGCAGCAGATCAGGCCTCAGCATCTGGTGGAACCTGAACCATGAACAGACGTCCACATCGTGAGCTGTCCTCTGACCTCGCTGCTCTCTGGTACATAAGCAGCGATTTCTTGGACATTCAAGCACAGTTGACTGTAATGAAAGCTGAATGGACGAGGACTGGATGTACGGAGCCAAAGCGTGGAGGTTTGGCAGCGGAGCGGCGTGAAGCGGCGCCGGTCGTGATGAGCTTTTGTTACGCCGGGAGGTGAGAGTGGAGGAACAGGGAATGACGGAGTCAAACGACGCTGAGGAAGCACGAGGAGCAGCAGATACTAGAACAGGGTTTGTACCACCTGAAGGTCTGAAGCAATGAAGTCAGAAATGAGTTGAAGAGCTGAATGAAAGCTGCAGGAGGAGCTGATGAGGGGATGGGCAGCAGGTGGGCAGGCCCACTGGTGGCAAAGGCAGAAACTTTAAAGCATCTTCAGCAGCTTTCTCTCTTCATCAGTGAGTGTGAACAGGTTGTGATAATGCAGGTCTATGAGGAACATGAACATTTATCACAGCTAAAGCCGCGCTGTGGCTGTAAATGATGCAAGAAGAGTTTCTAATAAAACACCATGAGTGGATATATTTTGTTAGAAAGTTCTCCACCTGATCACATTCAGACCTTCTGTGGAGAAGATGCACAAGATCATGACTCATAGTTTGGTACTAATTTGCACAGTTTATTTACTAAAGACGTTACTAGGACCACATTAGGTGACTTTATGTCTTTAAGAGGGTTGCAGTCAGGCTTACCTGAGTCTGATTCTGATTGGCTGTGTTGGTCACATGGGAGTGGAAATAAGGAAGTTGTTGTGGTTAAGAAGCCCCCTATGACCCCGGTACAGAGAGACCTGTGCTTCCTCAGCTGATTCCTGCAGCAGCCTGTTCAGCAGAAGCTTCAGCATCACCTGCAGAGCTGGTTCCTGTGGAGGCCATCTTGTCCTGGAGTTTCAGAAGAAGCCCCGCCTCCAGAGCAGCTCTGTTATTGGTTCACTGAGTAGGTGTGATCTCACATGTGATTGGATGATAGATGCATCCTGATTGGCCGGTTTAACAGGAAACAAACAAGCCTCCTTTACCTGGAGAGGGAATGGTTTGTTCAGAAGTTCTTCAGCTGTTAAAGTTTTGCTCGTGGTTATTTCTCACCAGCTGTTTTGCCTCTTTTTCTTCCTTTTGGATACTAAAACAACAGCGAAGCAGCTCCCTGTTTTCCAGAGAATTGTTTTTTTTTATCCAGCATGATGTTTGTGCCTCGTCAGGCTGCCTGCAGCCTCCAGTTGGTGTCACATGTCGGACTAACAGGCCTGTGTGGAGCTGGTGGTGGACCACAGAGGAGGCCATCAGCAGGGAAAAGGCCCTCTGGCAGACACTGAGGATGGAAACGTGGAGTCTGAGTCTTCACCTGAAGGAGCTGCTGAAGGTAAGCGACAACCAGCGGTTCGACCACGAGTGACTGAAAGTCCAGATCTCTCTGAACCAGATGTTGAAGAAATGAGGATGTTTGTGCTCCAGGATGAGCAGACAGAAGGAAAACTAAGCAGCTGAGGAGGGGTTTTAGTTTCTGGTTTAATAACTGACTGATATGTGGTTTCTGCTGATAACGAGTCCCAATCCGACAGCATCTTCTGAAATAACATTAGTGTTGTAGGAGTTGGACCTCTGACCGTTCAGGCGCTGACAGTCAGAACCCATTGATCACTGACAGGTCTGCTGCTGCTACTTCCATAACTTTGTACTTGTTTATTTTTTTAATTTTTGCATGACATTTCCTAAATGTTTGCTCCTTTAACTCCACAAAAGTCCCCCTGTGGGATTAATAAAGACTTCCTTGTTCTTTATTATAGCTTCTTTCATCATCTCTGAATGTTGATCAGTCAGAGAGAGTATAAAGGAAAAGAACTAGTGAACGGGAGCTGCTTCTGGAGGCTGGTTTCTACGGTAAACCTTCTCCGGAGCAGGTTAGCTGTGCAGCATCCGTTACCATGGTGATCTAGCAGGTTAAAAAAGAGCCTTCATGCCATGAAAACTCTTTCACCTCAACAGAGCAGCTAAAAAAAGACCCATCTCTCTTTATAGTTCAGGGAAGCACAAGGAGGGGAAACAGTGGAAATTTTTTGAGGAGCAGGTTCTCGTCTTTACAGTGAATGAATCTGCTTTAACGTGATCTCCAGCATCCAGTCTGTGTGTAAAATACACTGAGAAGCCACAACAGAGGTCCTGCTGCAGAGTTCAAACCTGCACATCTGGACCTGGCTCCCAGAACGGTGGACAACGCGCTGGTGGATGTAACACCACGCAGTATTTCAGGCGTGCACAGTTTAGCTTCATGTGTGGCCGTCACAGAAAGCGGCATTGATCCTGTGTTGTTATTGATCAGAGTGCGCTGGTGATTGATGTCCGCCGTGACGCACGTTGTTGTTTGACCCATTTCATTCCGCCGCCCAGGGCAGCGTTTACATGAGCGGCCGCTATCGATTCCGCCTTCCCACTTTCACGCTCAGAAATATCATAAAGGGCCGATTCTGCCTTCTTCAAAACAGCGCGGACAGCAGGGGAGAAGCTGAAACTCTGGGAGAGCTTCACACCTACTGCACGGTACGCTTCTACACAGAGGAGGAGGAAGGAGTGGATTCTGTGTGTTTCTTACACTCGGTTTTCTTGGACAAGTTTGGCTTTGTGAGCCACAAAGTGAGAAGTTTTTGTTTTTTCTCCCAGAGTCAAGAAGCGAGTGGCGAGATGGAGACGAGGAGGAGTGAGAAAGAGCGAAGGAGGGAGAAAGAGAGGGAGATGGGAAGAAGTGAAAGAAAGAGTGGGAGGAAGAGAAAAGTAGGACCGAGGAGGAGGAGGAAGGAGAGGAAGGAGAGAGGAGAGAGTGGCGATGGGAGGAGGGGAAGCGATAGAAGGATGGAGACGGGGATGCAGCAGCTGGAGGATGGGCTGTCAAACTCATTCAGCACTGAATCATTGGCTTTTAGTGTTATTGCTGTGACGTGAGCCAACTAGCCATGTTAATATGATGAGTCAAAGACATGTTGATTATGATGAGTCAGTGTGTGAGGAGGCGGCGGTGACTTCATCTGGACGGCCATCACACTGATTGTGTCCTTAAGCCGGCGGCGGAGAGGAGGAAGGGCTCTTTAATCTTTCATACGCCGCTGGTGGAGGCAGCGATGGACGCCGTCTGCTGTCCGTCAGACCCACGGCTTCACACCTGACCGAGCTGCTCCAGGGGCAGGACTTCGTTCACAGGCAGAGTTAGAACGTTGCAGCAGCTCTCCTCGAAACAATCCAACACCTAAATAACCAGAAGTTCTAGTTTTTGTGCCGTCTGGATCGACCCAAAGCTGCACGCTGAGAAGCATAATGTAGGTTTAGACGCACAATTTAAGCTTCAAACATTCTTTTAATGAGTTGTCTTGATGTGATAGTGGTAGTAGTTGCATCAACTCATCATCCATCCATCATCTCTACACCTTA
>NW_007578781.1:201960-212999 GCF_000690725.1 Stegastes partitus
CCCTCGATGACGCGCGCCCTATCTCCGTGATGGATCGGCCGATTTCGGTGATTGAACCCGCCTTCGAATCGTTAGAGCCAATAGAAGATAGCCATTGCCACCAAAACGAGATTGACAGCACTTTTAGCCAATCAGAATCAATAGACCTCCATCTTGTATTCTCGCCGCTCGCTCCCTCGTCCACTTTGCCGAAGTCTCCAACGGTTCACACAACCTCCTGGAGACGGGTGACGTGCTTCCCGTGTGGCACGGGAAGTAGTACTAACTGATTCCGGTGTAGATTTACCGATAAAACAAACTTTTCACGGCGAAACAGCTAAGGTAAGAGACATTTTATAACTACAGTTTGACGAAGCGGTTTCGGTTTTTGCTGTTCTTTGGGTTGTTTCTCGCTGATGCTTTGGTTTTAGAGAGCTTTGATGGATATGTTTAGAATCTGGGGACTCTCTGCTTCATTTTGAGAGGTAGGATGTGCGTCTTTCATAACGTACAGTAGCGACAGAGCCAGAAATGTGACGAGTGGGTTGACGTATATCGATTTGTATATTTGATAATTCATTTAGTTGGTGTTTGAGTTGTGTTTGAGGCATGTAGAAATGGCTGATATGTGCTTGTAGCCCAGGTTCTGCTGTTTAATTTGATGTATAACATCACTATATTCTTTCATGATGAGTGCATTGTTTCACACTATTTCTTTCTGTAAAAGCTTAAGTCTCTTCCACTGTGTGTCTGAACTGGTCTGGATCATTTCAGACATTTGATTAAAAATACCACCAACTTAGGAAGAATGTTCCGCTCAGTCATCGGTTCATTAGAAGCAAACTGCTGCATTATGTGGATATTCGGCTGAACTGCAGGCTGTGTTTGAGTCCAGTTTTCTTTTCATAAAATCAGAGAAAATTCAGCTTGTTTTTTGTGTTTCATGGTGTTGTATCTTCCTGAGTTCTCCGGCTTCTAGTCGTGGTTGTGTTGTTTCCATAGAGGTGCAGGACTTTATCAAACTGAGCCCACAGTGAGTGGAAATGCTTTTGTGAGGCTGACATGTTGGCCGACAGCTTCCTGGTCGTCTCTGTTGCATCAGATCTGGTGGAGCTGCTGCTGAGCATTTTTAGAACCGGCTGCTGTCGGTGACTCACCAGGACTTTATTCAGCCTCTAATTTACAGTTTTTGTTCGGTGGAAGTAAAAATGACAATTTTTCAAAACTCTGGAAATGAGAACGATGAATGTTTGTGTCCATTGAGTGCGAGGTGGTTCAGTTTGGTCTCTACTGAGAGGCTTTATAAAAATATTCTCACGCTTCAGGGGTTAAAAACGGACCAAACGTGTTCATCTCCACAGAGCAGGTCGCTCACCAACGGATAAAAGAGACTCAAACGCTGGACTTAGAGTCAACTACGTGCTCATTAAACTCCTAATTTGTTGCCAAGTAGCCAAAAAAAAAAGAAACCAAAAGGAAACCAGTGACTGCAGTTTAAAAGGCTGCTGTCAGGAGCCCATTTGAAGACATTGTGAGCACATTTGAGGCCACTTTAATATGTTTAATATCCACTCTCACCTCCTCGACTCCACCGTTCAGCCTAATGCTTGACATGCAGCCATTACCCCTGTGAAAGCTTTTATGGTGTCTGTGGCTTTATAGCGCCGCAGACATTTACTCAGTCATTATATGTTCTCTCTCTCACGCCCTCTACGACGCTCACACCGCCGCGAAGGCGTCCGTGACTTCAGAGGACGTTACGCTGACTTACCTTGGCACCTGTTTTCACCCTAAAACCTAATAATTCACACGGTAGGAATCTATATGGACGAGACGCGGTAACAAACGTCCTTGTTTTTACCGATAGTCACCTGAACAATGTGCTCGTATTCTACAGATTTTTTGTGATTTGTTAAATTACAGATTGCAACCAGAAAAAAGTTATAGAAAAAAAATGTAAATTATTTCCAAATCACACATCTGTATTTTTACGATCGATAATTAGCCAGAACATCATAATTTTACAGATAGCTGCCATGATTTAATTTATACACACGAATATATGTCAAAGATTTACCAGTTTTATTAGACAAAGATTTCCTTTGCTTTAAGTCACAGATGATATTTAATAAAATCACAGAAAAAACACATTATTTTACATGTTAATCCTAAAAAACTAAACTGATTTGCAGAAGTCCAGACTTTGGTGTGGACATTATTTACAGAGTTTCTTGTTAGAACACTATTTTGTCAATTTGTAGTTTTTCTTTTTAAATCAGCAAGAAAATAATTATTTTACAGATATTTGCTATTTGAAAGAAAAATGATGTTTGATAAATATTGAAAAATGAAAAATACAGACTGTTTTTTTAAACAGATTTCTGCTGTGTTGTCCAGTTATTAAATAAATCTAGTGACATGACAGCACAGAGAAAAACCCCTTTACATTTATGTTTGCTGTATAAAAACAAACTCTGTATTTTATTTGTAAAAGTAATTTGTTCTTTAACAACATGTGACCGTAGAGTTAGGCTGCTTCACTGTGTTTAAATGAGCTAAAACTCTGATCATTTGCTGTTATTTCTACAGTGTTTGAATGCTGCAGTACTCCACCATATTCTAACCTATTTGTTCTGTCGGCTCCGTCCCGTTGTGCAGAGCAGCTTCCTGCATCGTGACCACTAAACAGCTTTAGGTCCTCACAGCATGAGTAATACCTGAAGCACACACACACACACACACACACACACACACACACACACACACACACACACACACCCAGAGGAAGGACCAGTCGGAAACGCGGCCTATTGCATAAAAGATTGTGAATAATGAAAGATTATGAATTTTCATCCTCATCCACTTTACATACGGGACACAATATGCACGCTCTCCACTCAATCTGCAGCACGCCTTTTATTTATGTGGCGCCTTATCGCTCACAGAGTTTATTTAAAGAGCTCTGCAGGAAAAATAGGAAGATGGAAGAGGTAAAGCATGAAATAAAATACATTAAAGAACGGAAAAATCTAAACGGCCCAATATGGAAGAAGTAAAAGTGCCATTTTAATAAAAAGTAGAGGGAACAGAACAACCGTCTTTAGTGTGGCGCCCTCACAGTCAACACGAGGAAGTGATCTCACCGTGGACCTGCAGGAGCATGTTGAAGTCCATCATCAGGCCCAGAAGGACCCAGCTGGATCATTACTGGTGACCAAAACCAACCAGAGCCTCCCTCTTCCACTCACATACCAGGACGTCCCGTTGGCGTCCAGACGTGGCAGGAGCACCGGGAGCAGAGCAGCACCGAGCAGATGAGCTGCTTCTAGACGGACGGTGGCCAAACTGATACCAGGTGCAGCTTGTGCTTCCTGTAGCTGCAGATTCGTCCCGTTTTCGACCTCATATCTCTGACATGTTTAGGGACGATGTACATTTGTATGTGTGAGCCTCTGCATCGGGTCGGTGCATCCACACCTTCTGCTTCCTGTCCTGCTTGGACCAGCACTCAGTGCACCTCACATGAAGCCACCTCCATCTTATTATCCGTTTTATTAGCATTTATCTAGAAGCCCTGCAGCCCTTCGCTCAGCGGCAGCTTGTGGGTTTTGTGCAGTTCGCCCACGTTTCTTTCTATCTGGTGGATCTGAGACACGAGGGAGTCTCGTTGGGGTTACAGCTCCTTGTAGTTTGTAGAAGACGTGTTAGATTGTAGATAAGGGTGCTACTCCTTTAGTTTTCTGTTGGTGTGGGTCAGTCAGCTTTTCATTTCAGAGCTTTTATTTTGTTAAAACAGAACGTATGAAGATGATTCTAACTTCTGGTCCAGTCTCTGGTAGTTTGTTTTATTTGTGTGGCATCCTCCACCTTCAGTTCCTGCTTTTCTCCAGAATCTGTGTGTTTTATTTTAATATGTTTAATCAAAAACACAACATCTACTTTGGTTAAACACCATGAACCAGGTTGTTCTTCGTTATTTCTCTTAGCTGAGTATTAACACAACTGACAGACTTTTAGAGTGAAAGCAGGACCTTAAATTCATTTCTTTATTCAGCTGGAAGTCAGTGGAGTGATTGGAGTATTATGTCGGCTCTTTTGTGGTGGAATTTAATGCATTGAAAGTTCCTTTTCAAACTGACGTATAGGCTTTTAAAGTGGTTAAAATAAACTGCAGGTCATCCAGTCCTCCTCCAATACGCGTTAAACTCATTTTACACCCACTAGAACTGCCCTCCTCCGTTTAGTTCTCACTTTTCATGTCAGAAAGCGTTTTTATAGCGTATAAATGTTTATGTGACGTCCTGAAAGCCGTGTTTGTTTATCACAGCCGCAGATATAAATCATGTCACGAGTTAGCGACGCTGCCTGTTGCACTGTTTTGGTAAATTACGCCTGAAATGATGTCAGCTGGCGTCTGGTCTCGTGGTTCGGCTCCATTTTTGAGATCGATCCAGTCGCTCTGCTGATGCTTTCTTATTATTCATGTAATCTTCTGTCTCATTCACATTTCATCTGTTGTTCACTCATTTACTCATTTGCTCTGTTGTTCAGCTTCTCTCTCTTGTTTCTATTTTTCATTCAGCGTCTTCTGCCGCTGCCATTGTTTGCTTGTTTTCATTTCATTTTTCTCTATTTTCCTTGGTTTTGTTCTTTTCTTATTCATGAACAGCTCCTCTCGCTATCAGCACGCGCCTTTCATTCATAGCATCAGATTTGTGGCTGCCAGTGTTATCCTGCTCGTCTCGTCCTCTCATTCACACATCCTACCTCCTCCTTGCGTCACTTTCTCTTTTTTTTCTGCCATTCACAAGCTTCAGTTCTGGCTCAGAGTCTCCTCTGCTTGAAATCCATCTCTGTGTTTCTGTCGCTCTCAGTCTCTGCTGGTATAGTTTGGTATTCAGAGGAAAAATGGTTTTTCTTTTGCTTTTGACTCATTTCCACACCGTCGTCCTCGTCACATGCAGCAGTCGTGGCAGCTGTTGGCGTTGCGCTGAGCAGAGAGGACTCTAGTAAGAGAATGATACGGTGGATTCACTCAGACTAATCCCATTAACTGCTGGGATAAAAAAAAAGAAAGAAAGAAAGTGGGGGGACTTCAGGAGCGAGTCTTCATCCTGATAAACTGCACTGTAGCACACACAATGTGGGCGGGAGGAGGAAGCTTGTTCTGGAGATAATCCGTCAGGCCAAAATATGCAAAATGGAGTAAATAAATAAATAAATGAATGAATCCTAAGTCCAGGAACAGCAGCAGCGTCTGGCCTCTGCCTCTCGACGGGCTTTAAGAGGCGAGGGGTGAGCAGGAAGCTGGAGGGAGAATTAAGAGTTTGACACGCAGACGATCCCAAATAAAGAGGTCTTTGGCCGCGGCCGGGGAGAATATTACACTGAGAAGTGCTTAGGAGGCAGCAGGGATCTTCAAAGCACTCTGGAACCCGAAATTTCCAATTAAAAGGCGAAATCCTTTCATGTTTTTTTTTTCGTCTTCCCACACTCTTCGCTGCTCAAAGAGCTCCTCTAACGGCGGTGCGTCGAGGCCGATAATGAATGACGAGTCAATAAGCATCGAGTGCCTCAGATTTGAATGCGTTCGGTCCGAGTCAGGCGCAGCTGAAAGAGCAGATCATGTCATGTTTGCTGAGAGGAGACGGCGGACATCATGCAGCCAAAGTTCTGACAGGAAAATGAAGTTGGTGAAAGCCTGGAGCGGTCCTGGTCCGGCTCAGTTTGCATCCTGGTGGAACACAAACACAGCAAACCATGAAACTGAGACATCCTGAAAGCTTACTGTCCAATGTAACGCAGCCTTCACATTAAAATGAGGCAGTTAATCATAAAAACACTGGCATCATGGGATATCTGGTGCTACATGACTCAGCAGCTGCAGTGACCATCCATCCATCATCTCTACACCTTCATCCTCACCAGGGTCATGGGGGGTGGAGTCTTTCCCAGCTGACTGAGGGTGAAGGCAGGTTCACCTGGACAGGTAACCAGTCTATCACAGGGCTACACTTAGAGACAGACAACCAAGCACACTCACAGGGCTAAAGTCATCAGCTTTAGGTAATGATCAAAAGTGAATGAACACTAGTGGTTGAAGTCCATGTTCTCCTGGGGGATAGCTGGACTTACCCTGTGAAGATGTACGAGAAGTTCAGAAATGCAAATCGAGCTCAGCGTGGACGCAGCAGCAGAGGATGACAGGACATTAACTCTGATGCTTACTGGACAATAAATAGATGGATGGATGAAGTAACTTTTAGATTTAAAAAATGTGTCCCAGCGTCAGCTCTCAGACTTCCTGTGAGATGTGAAGGACTCGTCTGATCAGTCGTCTCTGGAGACCATTGAGTGGCTGAGAGCAGCTATCTCACTGGTCCTCTGCTGATCTGCTGCTGGCACTGATGTCTGCGGTGTTTAAATACCATAAAAATTCTACTGGAGGAAAAACTTTGGTCTCAGTTGAAGTCTAACATGTCTTCCTGCCAGTTTGCCTGAAGGCAAAATGAGCTTCATGTTTACTGAAGAGCGCGACGCTGCCTCTGTGGCTCCGGTTCATACGTCGCCGCCTTTCACTGGAACTGACACTCAGTCTGTCTGTGAGCTTTAAGTGGGGTTTGGTTCTTTGTTGTTTTACTCACAGTGCGGTAACGTGGTGTAATGAACAGAGCTGCTGCTGTCAGCAAGAACTCTGCTGCTCCAGATGTTAAATGTCTTTGGGGCTCTGGTGTCCTTAGATGACCTGCAGTCACGTCTTATAACCAACACTTTGCCTGTTTTTGGTTTTTAAATTAGGTGTAGTGTTTTTTTTATATATAACCCGTCACCTTATTTTCCAGCACCAGATGATAAAACATGATTAGACAATGGAAAAGAATTCATTGATATTGGACAACAAATGGTCATTTACAATCCTGCACATCTTTAACATCTACTGGTGCCCAACAAAGCACAGATCCGTCCTATAGGGAGACAGGAGCGCTATGATTGGCCAGAGTCGGGTTGTCAACAGAGTGGCCTCAAAAATCCTGGTACAGCGCTTAACAAATGTATGAGACCACCACCCAACACAAGCTCAATGCCCTAAATTATCCACGATCATTTAGTATGTGTCTGTAATACACCAGGATGTAGAAGCTCTTTAACACAAATGATGTTTTTAATGATCAAATATAATCATTAATGTTGTTGTCCATGAATATTCAAATTTACTGTTTTACAAAAACAGAAAAAAAGCAGTAAAGCACATTATTATTTCCTGATTGAGATGTCAGATTATTTACTGGCATTCCTGAACAGAACAGTTTGTTTTAGTGATTGAATGTGATGCTTGCTTCACTTCTGACTTGCCAGAGAAGCCCAGCGGCTCAGATTTGGGTAGAAGAAGGTGGATTCACTTCCTCGTTCCTGTTCAGAACGGTAAAACGTGGAGAGCTGAGTGCGCGTTAAAGCACTTCATGATGCTGGATGGTCTTTATATAACATCTTAGACAGGTGGCCTAATAAACTTGCTAAGCGCCGTATGTATAGTTTATACCGCTAACACCTGGCACATACTGCTCAAACAGTTGAGACAGCAAATGTTCGCCTCAAGGTCCATTAGAGTGGTTAATCTGAAACACATCTGGACAAGAAATGTAATGAACATCAGACGCAACAGCAGCTACCTGACAGCACAACGAAACCAAGGACGAAATCAACT
Organism: Stegastes partitus; assembly: GCF_000690725.1. Classification (NCBI taxonomy): domain Eukaryota; kingdom Metazoa; phylum Chordata; class Actinopteri; family Pomacentridae; genus Stegastes; species Stegastes partitus. The sequence goes on from NW_007578781.1 coordinate 209,645, forward strand.
CTAAATGACTTGTTAATAAGGAGACTGCGGACAGTGAAGCGGAGGTCAGTACAGGCAGCAGGTTTGATCTTCCCCCATCTACAAACATTAGCTGTGACATGACGGAGCTTAAAGTTGCTCTGGATGCCCCTTTTTGCATTTTATAAATCAACTCAGGATGCAAAACACCTCAGACTGACCTCCAACGTGCCCTCGAACAGCACTCCAAGCTCTGCTGCTGGCTCCAGCACATCCTCCCTTCCTTTCCTAAAACGCTAATTTCCATATGAACAGCCCCTCAAATACCTTCAAACAAATCATGTGTGATTACCTGCCTCTCTGCTGGATGAAAGCTTCTGCAAAGACACTCACGAGGAGCAGAAGGAGCTCATAATGACCACCGTTTCATGTTTTCCTTTGTGCCGCTCTCGCTTGCTCATTAGTGGCAATATTCAAAATATGACTCTCCCTCGCTGTTGGCTTCGCTAAGAGATGCAAACACACGGACCAAAATATCTCACGGCTGATGAGATGCAGATTGGAGTAAAACTATCAGATGACTTGTGGAGTTTGTGCCGCAGGGCTGCGGATTCTCTGAACAAATACGTCTGTCCGCATACGTGGCTTTGCTCTCGGCTTGTTTCTCATTCTGTCAGTCCTGTGTAGCAACTAATGGTGATCTAAAGGTTAGAATGTGCTCGAAACATCCAACAAAATGCTGTCTGACCACTTCTTAAAGATGAATTAATACCTCTTCCTCAACACTGTCATCACGGGACCATTCATCTTTACCTGCGTGTACAATTTCCAGGCCCTGGAAAAGTAGGAAATCTTTATGTCAGTGACCTAATGACGTTAAAACACACCTACACATTTCATCTTCTTCAGAGGATGGAGACGTGAGTGATTACAGCTGCAATCATCTCAGGTGTATAAACCTGCATCGTTTCCTCTCTGTGGCCGCTGAGAGTAAAATAAATCAATCTACACGTCAGAGCAGCTAAATTCACATTAGACGAAGCAAGACAAGAGACTCAGAAGTGCTGAAAATACAGACATAATAAAGACTGTGTGCACCTTCTGTGTGTGATGAAGCTGCATGTGGATGTTTAACGGTGTGGCTGCAGTCAATCAGCGAGTTCAGCCTCCAAATGCAGACAACCTAAAAAGCAAACTTGAATCAAAAACAAACCAAACTCCAGATTAAACAAGAGCATACATAGCTGGCAGAAAATGACCAAAAATCCATAAAGATTACAAAAGCATGGCATAAACCACAACAACAAACATGCTAAAAACATCCCTACATGTACGGAGCAGAGGCAGGTAACCAGGAAGTAAACTGAACAGGACTAACGAGCACAGACAGACTGTTTAAACACTGAGAGCTCATTATAGAGACAAGACGCAGGTGAAACTAATCAGGGCAATGAAAAGGGAGGGAAAGAAGGAGAAAGAACAGAAGTAAAAACACAAGCAACGCGCAAGGGAAGGCGATTTCAAAATAAAACAGGAAGTCACCGCACAGCAACATGAAGCCAGCACATAGACAGGATTGGACACAGGAAACGCAGAAATGAATCACAAAAACAAACCAAAGCTCAAGTTTGTGCCAGTGGAACGACCAGTAATGCACCCGCCCGCCTGAATGGGAATCACCCAGCAGACACAACACAGGCAACGCAACACAGGCAACGCAACACAGGCAACGCAACACAAAAGCCCTCTGACAGAAGAACAGAGCAACTCAAATGTAACCGTGGCTACATAATGCAAGCTAGACGTCCCAGTAGTAACATCATTAAGGTAGAGTGTAAACGATCTTTTCATGTAATTAAACCACAAGGAAATGACCTCCGACGAACCCAAACTGCACCTACAGTTCATATAGAAGCTCCTTTTTTTTCTTTAGTGCCACTTTGACTGTGTTGTGTGTGAGCTAAAGAACATTTAGTCGGCCCATTGTCACCGTCGGACCGCAGACCAGCCAGTCTGAGTGAGACACATACAGTAACTTCCACCAACCAGGAGCTACAGAACGATGAGTGAGTTGTTTAATATGTGGACGGGGCTTAAGGCTTCCTATATCTGATCCACAGGAAAGTGCACTTAAAGGGGTTTTATTGCCCCATTCAGAGCAGAGGGTAGTTCTAGGTTATGAACAGTGAGCCTCCTCTTTAACACGTTTTGGATTCAGACATGAGCCTTTGTGTGTGGAAATATTTTGTCCGGTGCTGATGTGCGCATCCCTGAAACCAGCGAGCCCCTCTGACGCTACGAATCCCAATTTAACCCCTGCCTGTTCCCAGTGGCCGTGTGTGAAAGTGGAGCCAGAAGCCTGTTTCCATAGCCTCCCCCCGGCTTTAAACAATGCCCGTCTGATGTCACTCCAAGAACTCTGGGCCTTTGTGAGCTCTGAATGCACTCTGGGAAGAAAAGACGAGCGCGAAGAACAAACATCTCTCAAAGCTTTCTACGCCCCCGCCGATCGCTGCACCGAGTGGATACGGTTGATTGTCGGTTTCAGAAAAACAAAATTAAAATCGTTTGACACAGTCTGCACAAGGTAAAGGCAGCGAGGAGCTACAGGACTGCTGGGTTGTGTCAGGGTAACGATGGGCTTTTCAGTACGCCTGATCCCTGTACGTACGCTAAAGACAGTGACTCTGTGTTGCCTTTTTGATGGAACTGATGCTTTTTGACCACTTGGTGAACATAAATGTCCATTCTTATCACTCTGGACCTGGTAGCTTTACTTAGACATTGACTAAAATCTCTTTGTGTCTGTCAGAAAATCCTCGACACAGGAGCAACCCTGACAAACACAGATATTGCAACTACCCTGCAAACACCTGCCCTCAGAAACCCAACACCAGAGACACAGCGTGGAAACCCTGAGGACCGCGGCTGGTCAGCTTGGACGGCTTGTGTTTGTCTTCTGGTGGAGAAAACACCATTTAAACGCTGATGAAAGGCTCAGTGACAGACATCTCACCAAACTATCCCCAGCTGACGTCCTGAATCAAAGGGACTGACAGAACCTGAACACTTACCGGCAACATGATGCGTTCAGGTTTCAACATCTGGTGTAAAACCTGAAACCAGAAGATTGTAGGCGGGTGTAGCAGCAGATTAATGGTCAGAAATCAGCAGGTTTTATTAGGATATTCACGGGCAACAGGGACAAGCAGGGACTTCTCCCCAACGACATGCTGAGCATCCCAGTCTTCACTTTTTGGATTCTAGTGAACTTCTGTTCAGCAGTTTGTGCTTTTTCTTCATCAATTTGTTATATTTGTTATTAAATGTGTTTATTATATTTATTCACACAAATAGATTCAACAAATCCGGAACATTCACCTTGTTGTCTGCACGG
>NW_007578781.1:213093-227969 GCF_000690725.1 Stegastes partitus
TCACTAGTCTCCTTCCAGTACCTCCTTCAGAGGAGTCACAGGGATCCTGGTGGCCTCCCTCCACTCACTTCGAGGCAGATTTTTTCGTGTGCCATATTCTTTCTGTTCCTTACTGATAGATTTACTACGACTACTTTTTATAGGCACTGTCATGGAAGCTATATGGATCTAATTACATTTTCACAATACATTCAGTGGTTCTGTGAGCTCATAATTCACATTTTAGGAGTTAAAAAAGAGCCAGTGCTGAAGAAGAAAAGGTCCACATCTGTGTGAGGGATTGTTTAGTGTGTTAGCAGCATGTTTTATTAAAGTTTTTAAAGTTTAAAACAACCAGGTTCTAAAACACCTGCGTCTTTGAGGAGTCACGTACTGTTGTGATATTCATCTGAGCATTACATCCAGCAGCTGGTCATCACATCCAGACTGTGATGGCCTCTCTGTATCTCGCTGTCCTGCCCGTGAACAGGATCCTATTTCCAGAATATAAAAGCCCAACAAAGAAACTTCTTTTGGCCCGAGATCAGAGCAGTAGCCGCATTTCTTCTTCTCCGTTTCTATCTATGTCCATCTGAGCTTCCTCCTCACTCCTTGCCTTCACCTCTCCACTCCGTTATTATAGATGGAGAGCCACTTATAAATAGCAGCCGTGTACGTATGTGTTTCCTCCTCTGTGGGCTCTGGAGGCTTTCAGGCTGTCTGTGAAAGCTGCTGTTATGAAACATGTGCTCGTCTGCGTCTCAGCCGGGAGAAACGTCACAATTCTTCAGAACAAATCAAACAAAACGGAGAAACATATACGTCGAGTTTAGATCTTCGACTCACCAAAGACTCCTCCACATGCCTTCATTTACTATTACATGCAGGACATATAAAAAAGAAATCATCAGTTTGATTTATTGATGCACATTTTACAGTGATTCCCTTCAAGAAACCATCTGAAACCTCATCCCAGGATTTAAATTATTTAAATTTGACCACAGCTGTGATTGTAATTGCAGGAGGTTGAGCACAAATGAACAGACTCATTTTTATTTTCCAGTTTCTTTCATTTTACACTTCCACTGGCTGCAGACAGACTTTTACTTGTTTGATTATAACAACATGTGAAAAGGACATTAGGCTTTCATAGCCATCACTTCAGAGTTGTGGAAACCAGTTTGTTCATCTTTTTAAAAAAGAGTACTGGCGTTAAAAGCAGCATTTTTTATGAGTTGGATCAGTCGGTGTGGTTAAAAAGTTGATTGGACAATAAATGTGTGATGAATCTCAGAGGAAAGCACAGGTGTGTTATTCATTCTGAATGCTCAGTGTCTGTGTGTTGTTGTTGGAAGAATCGTAAGGAAATCATGAACCCTCTCCTGGAGTTGTGACCCGATCGGTCGGTTCTAACTGGGAAGGCCCCAGTAGCTCATATACATTTATATATGAGTGTAGTGGGAGAAAGAAAGGTTTGCTGTGAAGGCAGCTTATTGCAGCGCTGCACGGTTCCTGCTGGCTGTTGTGGGGAAACAGTTTGTTCCTGTTATTTCTGTTATTTTTTCCCTTTTGGAGGCTTTTTTTTATTTCTTTTTGCCTGCACTTCTTCTTCAACACACAGTAAAAGCTTGTTTCAAAAGGCAGTGAAGCCACACCGTAGTTAAATCAGCTCCTAAGAACTGAATGTTCAGCTAAACATAAAGTGACATCTGCAGATAGAGATGTTTGAGTTTTCCCTTTTACTTCACAGTTTATGTTTATAATTCGATGTCTAGCGGTTATTAAAAGGAGTGCAGCAGTCAGCAGTCTGTCCACGATTATTAATTCTGCACCGCAAATATATTTTAAAAGAAGCTGCAGTAGGGATACTTTTTCTTTGGGCGTGACGTGCAGAGAATTCACAGTGAATGATCAGTATTTTTATGTTTTCACAGCGATCCTCCAGAATTCTCCGTTAGGATTTGACTTATGGTCAGCATCTCTTTTTCCTGCAGCAGCCATTCAGCATATTTATATTCAGCAATTAACTCTTACCTATAAATAGCAGCTTTCATTGTTAGTGGCAGAGTTTGCCGTTTCTGTGATGGATTCCAATTGGTTTTCCGTGCACCGGGGATTCGGCGTGCTCTGCTGCCGTGTGGGGAAACTGCTTGTGCTGCGCTCGACATGAAATCAGATTGCAGCTGCAGTTATTGTTCCTCTGATTGCGCCTCTGTTGTCTCTGTAGGAAAGTAGCTGCTCAATAATGGTGTAGTGCCTCCAAAACTCAGGGTCCCGTGATATTAGGCTGCACCTGCTGCTACCGCGAGGGTGGAGAAATGGCTGCCACAGAAATCCTCTGAATTACAGCTTTAATATGAAGGAAAGGGTTTGGCCTTAATGAGGATGTTTTACTGGTTCAAACAACAGAACCCGGACGTGTTTTCTACTATATAAACTTTTTAAGAGTCACAGTTGGACCGTGGGCTGCTGCTCCGTTGTCACGTTTCTTCTTTCTCGCCAATAACAGACCGCATTACTCCTCTTTGTGTCAAAAAAGAGATGAAAGATGCCCCCTGTGGGGCAAATTCTTCCCTGTCATTGTTCCACAGGGGCACGGCAGGAAGCGGCGGTATGCTAACAAGCCATCTGTCACTTTTTATTATCATCATGTCCTTGACAAAGACAAATACCAGAAAAAAAGTCCTAATAATTTTCCTGACATGCAGGTTGGCGCGTCACATTAATCTCTCTTTCATTAAGACGCCTTCCTGAATCTAAATGATTTAATAGGTTGTTTGTCAGCTGCACGACTTCCAAATCTGGCTCAGACCTGGCTTCTCTGGTGTCAAAGAGCAATATGCACAGATTTCCTTTATGACTTTATGTTTTTATGCTTTATTATTGATCTGCTCATTGGTCTGTTCTGATTGGTCAGCTGGACCCAATAGAAGTGAAGTTTATGACAAACCATGAGCCCAGATCTGTGAGGATAAGCAGAGCGATGTAGCGTTAGCAGGCTAGTGGCTAAACTGGCGTTACATGCTGATGTAGAGAAGTAATGGAAGAAAAACTTGGACTTAAATACGACATTTCAGATGCAGAAGAAGCAGTGATTCCTGTGGGACAGAATGAGTCCCTTTGGTGTGACTTTGTAGGTTTGCAGACCTTTTACGGAGCAGCCACAGCACAGACAGTCTGTGGGTTCTTTAAAGTTCATGCAGCTAAGACTTGGTAAAGATTCAGCAAAGATTGTGGTTGTTTGCAAAATCTAGACAATAAGATGCTCCAGTAATCATCTGGTTCTGGTTAAACCATCCCGCTATGCTTCCATGCAGTTTTACTTCTTATCCGGGGTCAGGCTGCGGTGACGGCACATTCTAGAAATTCATCTCCTCAGCCACATTTTCCAGCTCCTCCTCAGGGATCCAGGCCATTCCAAGGCCAGATGAGATATGTAACCCCTCCAGTGGGTTCTGGTTTTACTCTGGAGTCTCCTCCCAGTTCCCCAGAAAGCCTCTGAAGGAGGACACCCAGGAGGCTTCCTGACCAGCTGCCCCAACCTCCTCAGCTGGCTCCTTTTGATGCAGCTCTACTTCGAGCTCCCTCCTGAGTCGAGCCAACATATGAAATAAACTCATTTCATCTGCTTGTACCTCAATATCTGGGTCACTACTCAGAGCTCGTGACCACAGGTGAGGGTTGGATCGAGCCTCTTTGCCCCAGCGGTCCGGTCCGACAGCTGCATCACTGCTGACGCTGCATCAGTCCATCTGTTCACCTCCCGCTCCGCTTTCCTGACGCTCATGATGCTTAAACTCCTCCGTTTGGGCCAGCGACTCAAAGCACCAGCAATGGCCCTCAGACTTCACACCTCGGACTCGGTGAAGCAAACAGAACCACAGCATCAAGTCTGAGGTTCCCAGACCGAGCATCCTCGTGGCTCTGGCTGCCTCCGATCCTGTTTGTGCATCAGAGGTGAGACTTTGCATCAATATTTAACGATGTGAAATTGTGCAGGAAACATTCATCTCTTCAACACTCATATTTCCTCAAGTGGAAAAGCCGTCACTCTCTCTGAGCATGTTTGTGTCTGCTCGCATTACCTTCCCCTCCCACACAACCAGCCCACAGCCCACTGCAGCAACTTCATAATCCTTTAGAAACTGTCGCAAAGCATTTTGAAATACAGGAAGTAGACATTAAAAACAAAATGTGTTGAAATGCAGAGACCTGATGGTGAACTGAGGGCAGAGGCTGTTGTTCCCATCAGGGCACTGCTGCTGAAGTGAGACAGAAAAGAGAAAACCTCATCAAGGCTGTTGATTTGTTGAGCTGATATGACACAGTTTAAAAGTAGTTCAGGTTTCTGGCGCAACTTACGGCCTCTGCAGCCACATTAATTACTTATAAAAAGCCTCTTTTTCTCTATTGAAGGTATACCTGAGTTGAAAGAGTTGTCGGATCTGACAGCAGATTAAATAAAGATGATGTGTTTCATGTGCAGTTTGGGCTCGAAGCTCCAGTAAACCTCAGGAGCTGTTTATGGATTTTAGAAAGAAACAGAAAAGTCAACGTTTCCCTTCTGGGCTGTAAAAGTTTGGCCGTCCAGCTGTTCGTCGTCACTCCTGCAGAGAACCACAAAACCAACTTTTAACACAAAAAAGTGGAGTCTTTGTGACGGAGACGTGGCCTCTGAAGAGACAGACGCTCCGTAAACCGCCCGCTCAGACGCTTCACACGTCCTGGAGCGGTCGAGCTCAGCGGCTCCGAGGTGTGAATGTGAACTGCATCAAAGCGAGGTGAGCCAGAGAAACGGCACGACGCTCGCCAAACCGCCCTGAAAGGAAAAGACACAACAACAACAATGAAAATCTGCATTTCTAAAACAGGCTTATTCACAACGAAGCTCCAACACTTTGATGATAACATGACGGTGCGTTTACAGACACGTCTCCCAGCAGGATATCCCCCCGCTCGGTGCTCACGTCTCCTAATTCCTCCCTCTTTCATTATTTGATTTGTTGGTTTAATGACTGGCAGACTGGGTTACGTAACCACCATGAAGTTGGCGGTGGTTTGATGATAAATTAGCATTTCAGAGCCTCCTGCTTCTAGTTTTAGTGAAAACGGGAAAAAAGAAACGAACAGATCTGAACGAGGGGTTTTCCTCTGATGATGTCCAAGAGATTGTTTGGGATGACTTGCCACCAAAGTAACTATTTTAAATCAGGGCTGCACGGTGGATCGGTGGTTAGCACCGTGGCCTCACAGCTAGAAGGTCGCCGGTTCGCGTCCCGGTGAGGACACCCGGGATCTTCCTGCGTGGAGTCTCCATGTTCTCTCCGTGCAGCGTGGGTTCTCTCCGGGTTCTCCGGCTTCCTCCCACAGTCCAGAAACATGCTGAGGTTAATTGGTGATTGTAAATTGTCCGTAGGTGTGAATGTGAGTGTGCTTGGTTGTCTGTCTCTAAGTGTAGCCCTGTGATAGACTGGTTACCTGTCCAGGTGAACCTGCCTTCACCCTGAGTCAGCTGGGATAGGCTCCGCCCCCCATGACCCTGGTGAGGATGAAGGTGTAGAGATGATGGATGGATGATTTAAATCAAAGCTGGACTGGACATTTTTTGGGGAAAAATTAAAAAAGCATTTGGACTGAAAATAATCTGAAGTCTTGGACGGCTGTTGGTGTGTTGGATGGTGTGTTGGATTTTTGTGTTTTCATCTTAGCGCTGAAGTTGGAGGCTTTACCATGAGATTCATGATAAAGTAGGAACGGGTTCATCCTCTGTGGAGCATGAATGTGACGATCACATTTCTACTGGATTTTAGATTTTTTTTGTGCTAACAATAAAAACAATCTAAGCTAAAAAAAAAAACCAATAAAAAAATGGGGAATGATCCTCAGCGCGACATGAACATTCATTTTGCTGAAAGATTTATATTTGATTAGTTGTCTTTATTGCTCTGTATGCTAATCTAAAATCAGTAAAAATGTTAAATGAATACTTTTTTCTGTAATTTTATTTGTGATTTAGCAAAACTGTAATCTGTAAAATATGATGTTGAAAAGTGTCCAAAGCATCATTATTTTACAGTGTAAGTGATGAAACAGATAAAACAGTTCCAGTGCAGGTCATGTAAGGAGCAGCATGTACATTCTAATAACTGAATAAACACAGTTTCTAAGGTGTGAGTCTACCTGCTAACGAGACGCCTGCATGTGTGGTGAGCGTGGAGCCGGTGGAGTGCTGATGGTAAAAATAACCGTCCTGGCAGCGTCTGGTTTTCTGTCTGTGCAGCAGTTGTTGGTGGCGGGGCCAGATCTCGGTCCAGAGGTGTGATGATGGACGTGCTTCAGAATCTGTTTGTCTGTGATGTGATGAAACCCGGCCAGGTGGCAGCAGGTTGCTCAGGTGATCACCTGGATGTGCGTTATGTAGCCGACTTCAGACAGCGTGCAGGTCTGGGAGGTCGGAGTCATTTCACATTTGATTCAGATTTTCCGACAGTCTGGACGGTAAAATGTTTCCCTCATATCACCGTGTAGAAGGACTTTTTCTCTGTACAGTTTGTTTTGCTGTTTTTTCTTCATATGAATGCTTCTGACAGCTGATGATCAATAACACGCTGCACTTCACATGTTGTCTGAGCACAAAGCTTTTTCTTCTTTTTGCTTTTCACGCGTAATTTCACGCCGTGTGGTCACAATGAGCAACACGCAAGAACAGACGAAGACCGTCGGCTTCACATCTGCACAGAATCCTGCCAGAGGTTCTGGTGCCGCTCAATACGTCAGACAATAGCACACAATAGACTCGATATCTGGTGAGCAGCTCGTGAGCTCTGATCTGTGTTTAGCCTCGCTTCTGAATCCAAGTCAGGATGATAGACGAGCGTTTTCTAAACCAATCAGCTGTCAGTTCAGGTGAGAGCCAGTCCTCTTTGTCAAATCTTCTCTATGTGAGTCATGAACTTTGTTGTTTTAGTGTGTAGTGGTTGTTTTACTTCATAGTATGCAGAATCCCAACAACACGAAGCCCAGATGAATGTTGTTCTCCATAAAATACCCCAAATACTGCTGCTGGTGTGCTGGAAATAAGCTTCTTGAGGCTTTTTTAGCTGCAGAATCAGTCAGTATGTAGGCATACGATAAGAAAGCGCTGTGTTTTATGTGTTTATGTACTTTAACTAATGTGGCATTAAGTCACCCAGCTGGAGGCCCCGCCGAGGAGGCGTCTCATTTCCATCCACAAACTGCACCGACTCTGGAGCAGGATGGAGTTTCCACACCTGTGCAGCCCTAATGGACGTTATAATGTATGTTCTAGACGCTGACCGGGCTCCAGGCTCTCCAGCTCCCTCTGCTTTCCCTCCATCCGTCTTCCTCCCGCCTTCACCTCCAGCATCACTCTGCTCTTACGTAATCCAGAGAACCACATGTGCTGGCTGAGCTCACCTCCCCGGTGGCCCACGTCTGAGATAAACACAAACGCAGAAATGTGAGAATGCTGCAGAAATCCAGGAGCTGGTGCACACAAATGCATCGATGCTATAAATGCACACACACACACACACACACACACACACACACACACGCTCCCTGCAGAGCGGCCAGCTGTCCAGCGTCTTTGCACTCGACACTTCCTGGCTGCGCCGCCGGGTCACGTGACCGGCGACCATCGCTAAGAGACCTAAAACACAGCATCCTTCATGAATTAATTATGGCCAAAAATAGCAGGAAGAGCCGAAGCGTGTGTTGCTGCAGACGCTGTCGGGCTGAGCGTGTGCGAGGAGACGCACAAAGAGGATTTTGGGTCAAGGAGTGCGATGATTAAGATCTGGCTTCAGGGTTTCTTTGGGGAGTGAATGAGTCTGCTGCATGTAAACGTCCTCATGATCACAGCAGAGCAACAGCACAGGAGTCCAGCCAGTGTTTACGGTGTGGGGATGAGATCTGCTGACACGGCCACACGGTGGGAACCTGCATCCTTCGTTAGGAGCAGAAATGATTGTGATCATTAGACTTCAGTGTTGTTGGATGGAAGTCGATGGAGTCAGGACTCCAACACAACCCGACACACATGGATTGTTTTTAAATTTGTAGGAGTATTTATAAAGACATTTGCATGACCTGGCCTTTCCTAACAAGCCGGAGCTACAACAAGCTCATGAACGTGGGACCTTGGTGGAAGATGCTCAGCTCTCTCGGGGTGCCCAAACTTTTGCACAGTGCTGCTTCCTTTTATTCCACATTAAAAAATATTTTAAATGCTGCAAGTCAAATGTGTCATCTTTAACTTTCTGCCTTTCGGAGATCATTCAGAGCAGAAGCGTCCGAACACTTGATGGCAGCTCTCCGATGCGTCCTCGTTGTTCTGATCCTCTCAAGACGTCTCCCTGTTTCCACTTCCTGTGTATTATTCATTCGTCCAGCGGTTACCACGGGATGCTTTCCCCGGTGAAAAACACTCTGTCCTCTCCGCTTTGTGGTTTTTTCTTTCCCTCAGTATTTGGAGAGAAAGTTTGGAGGGACACTGAGCCGCTGTGTTCTGTAAATAATACAGGAAGCCTCCACAGCCTGGAGACAACCTTCATCAACGCTCTGCGCTCGCTGCAGCCGGTTTGGACGGAGAGTGAATCCCACGAAACTGAGACGGGGAAGACGTGAGAGGATTAAGAGTTGGCAGGTTTGGAATGTAAAGGTCAAACAGCACGAGCATTAAAGTCACATGTTCCTCGGTGACGGCAGGTTGTCTGCTGCATGGATCAGAGCTTCATGAGCAGGTTGTCATCAGGACGTTTGATGGAGATACAGCACACAGTAGTGATGGAAGAAAACGTTGTTCAAGTTATGATTGTCTGAAACGATCAATGACGTACACCACAGAGCCATAACATTAAAACCAGCTGCCAAACGTCCCATCGGTCTCCATCGAGCTGCTGGAAAAGTTCTGACTGAGCGAGTTCTGGACAAACTTCACAAACATCTGGAGGCGTCCTGTTGTGTCAGGAACCAAGATGAAAGTAAAGCAGAACAGCTCACAGTCAGGTTCTGGGTGCTTAAAGCAACTCTACAGTCCTGCATCAGAAACGGCTCAGAGACACAAAACTGAACCAAAAGAAGCATAAAAAACTCTCACATGATGACCAGAACCAGACAGAGACGACCCCTAAAGGTGCAACATGACTGAGAAAATGCTTGAAGTGACACAAACTGAACCCTGAACACAGCTGCTGTCGTCGTGGAGACGCTCCGTCCAGTCAGAGCCTCTCAGGTCTTCCTGCCTCCATCAGCTCCCTGGACTCCTCCACCTCCCGACAGCAGCCTCTGTAACGAGGGAATCGATGCCGTCCACTTCTCCTGTCGCTCTTAATGTGAGTTTTAACGCCGCGTGTTCGGCCGATCTATGAACCAAATAACGGACAGCGCTGGAATATAAATCGCTGCCTGTGGTGATAAATCATGAAACATGACACCTGTTCACCGGCCGAACCAATCACAGAGAGGCAGGCGGTAAATCTGAAATACAGAGGATACGAGAGCTCGTTAAACATCAGTAACCCTCCAGTCACATGATTTACATTCACACCTGCATCAGGCTCTCATTTCTGCCACAGCAGCGACATCAGACAACAAGAAATGCAGATGATTTTAAATCCATAAAATAACACTGTGAGCACATAACTCTCCTTAAACTTAGTTAAACATCTTCGTTAACGAGGACGGAGGTCAGACGTCTCCACTGAATCTTCAGCATTCATTAGCTCCTCCTGAATATATTTGAATTTCAATCCTTTTACTCTGTCTGAGTATCTACATGAGCTCACAGCAGTTCAGGTCACAAGCAGCATTTTTGGAATTTCATTAACATTTTATTAGTATTTTAAGAGTCATTTAAAAAGAGTGTTTGGAAAAGAAATTACAATTTTATTCCTAAAAGAAGAAGAAAGAAACTCTGGATATTCACAGTTTAAAAGGAAAGTTTTAAAAATATTTAAATGTATTCTGGCAGCAGGAGCCTAAAACTAAAAATCATCTGGACAAGACGATGTGAATGAGCATGAGCATGTTTAATGTTTAAAACAATATAAATATAGTTAAATCCTGTTAGAATACCACAGACCTGGTTCCATGTGGTCTTACATTAGACATGTGGTGTGATCAGGATTATTATTGATTTTTTATGGGTCGTCTTTAGATCAGCGGTTTGGAGAAGAAATCATCATATTTTCAAATCAATCAATCAATAAATGAAACTGGTTATTGACAGTTGCAGGTTTTTGATGTTATTTTACATTTTCGGCTTTTTTTTGTAGTTTTTCAATATTTTGATAATATTTCAATAGATTTTTAAAAAATAGTGTTTAAAAGGGAAAAGTTAAAAAAACAAAAACTAAATGATAATTTTCTTTTAAAAAAAGAAATAAAGAAACAATGTTTATTCACAGTTGCATGTTTTTAATGTTATTTAACGTCAGATATATAAATTCACATTTCATTGATATTTTTGTGTATTTACATTTTTGTGAGTCCCTTTAAACATTCATGTTCAGGAGAAACTCATGAGATGTTATTGACAATAACAGCAAATTATTCTCACGATTATTTTACTATAATTCTTGAATAACTTTGACTTTAAGCATCAGTGTTGAAGAAGTGTTCAGAAAGTCAGCAGAATACTCGGTTAGCAGGAAAAGTCCTGCATGAACAACTTTGTACAGCACATAGACCAGCTCTGCTGGCTTTCTAGTGAAGTTACACATCAGAGAAAGAAAGAAAGAAAGAAAGAAAGAGGTCAGAACATTCAGCCGGTTCACAAACATCTCCTGCATTCATGAAGTCACAGGACTGAACACACTGAATACATTTCACTCCCTAAAAGCAGCTTTTCTCTGCCGGGATGTCCAGAAGAAGCAGGACTTCCTGTAACAGCTGAGTTCACAAACTTGGATGAAGAGCGGAGGTGGGAGAGCTGCTGTCGTTTAAAATGCCTCCTGAATCACCTGAATCAAAAATTAATTGAGCCATAACAATCAGAGCAGAGCTGGGATGACAGCTGAAGCCTTCTGCACGCTGCTCGCCTGTCCAAGGCCTAATTAAGATCTCTGTAGCGCTCACATTAGACGACCTTGTCTGCGACACGAAGCAGAGATGATGGCGAGGAGCATCAGGAGGACTTCTGTCGCTGCATGCTGCTGTGTTCTGCTGCAGACGGAGAGCTGTCCTTGGTGCTGAAGTGCACAAAGCATCTGAGGCTTAGTCTCCCTGATGAATGATCTGTGAGAGAGACGAGGGGTGAGCTGGTGGTCGCCTCAGACACTCTCTCTTCCTTTTTCTATTTCTTTTTCTGCCCACTTTGCTCTGAGTCTGTGGCTGCTGGGGCCGGTCAGGTGGAGAGCAGAGCAGAGCAGAGCAGAACAGAACAGAACAGAACCGAACCGAACCGAACCGAACCGAGCCGAGCCGAGCAGAGCAGAGCAGAGCAGAGCAGAGCAGAGCAGAGCAGAGCAGAGCAGAGCAGAGCAGAACCGAGCAGAGCAGAGCAGAGCAGAGCAGAGCGACGTGTTCTGAAGGAAGAAAACAGTCACATGTAAACTAACATGATTCCACCACATGTAGCAGAACTGCATGTTTTCTCCTACATATCATCAAATCAATGAAAGTATATTTAAAACACAGTCTGTTGCTGTCTTTTATCTTTTTATGTGATTTCATATTTTTTTCATCACTCCACATTATCTACCTGATTACTATCAGAAAGATAAAGAACATTTAATTGAACATCCACTTTACTGTGTTTTAAATCTTCTCTATGTGATATTTTTTATGTTTTTTTAACGTTAGGTTTGAATTGTTACTGGTTCTAGCTCTGACTGTTAAATAACAATAAATACTACATTTGTGGCACGTACAGGAACCACATGTAGAGTTTTTGAATGTTAAATTAGTCTCACTTTTTTTTAAAGCATATATTTATAACAAATTTATTGCTCAGTGCTTATTTTCACTAAACGGACACAATAAAAATGTATTAGCTTGTTATAAAATAATTTTTATTTAATGTAGATTTACACAGTTTGTACTTTTGAAGCAGATTTGTTTTTAAAAAAAGCAAAAAAAAAAACATGAATTTCTTCCATTTTATAGACATGTAGTCTTTATGTTAAAAACAGAAAAAAACCCCCAGACATTTCTTTTATGAAAAATGCCTCCAGAAAAAAATAGAAAATAATAATTACAGAGCAGGTTTACGATGGAGTCGACATTAAAAGAAGAAACTGGAGCGGCTTGAGGGTTCTGAGCAGCTCTGTCCTACACATCCATTCACTTCTTCATCACTCTCTGAGCGATTTTCTCCCAGATTTCTCCTTTAATATCTTTTTATTCTGCTGCTGTACAGATAATCGATATGCATCAGAGGAAACAGGACTGTGGCGACAGAAGATTAACGAGAAGCTTTCTGTGTCAAAACTTCCACAAAGAGCGACTTAAAGTGAAACTTGGATCTGAGACTGACGGTCTGGAAGCGTTTCATGTTGATGTTTCTGTCAGAACGTGGATGAAAATGCTCTTTGCTTGTATAGAAACGACGTGTTTATGGGAGGACGAGGTGTTTTCTGGGTCGGACCTCCTTCTGCTGACTTCTGGATGAACGCTGTGATCCTTCTTCTGACACTCTGATCCATCCTGACACGATTTGTCACGTCGTTCCTTCAGATCTGTCAGCTTTCACTCTGCGA
This sequence comes from Stegastes partitus, assembly GCF_000690725.1. Lineage (NCBI taxonomy): Eukaryota > Metazoa > Chordata > Actinopteri > Pomacentridae > Stegastes > Stegastes partitus. The sequence goes on from NW_007578781.1 coordinate 225,795, forward strand.
CGTCCCAGAGGTGTTCTGCTGGACTCACATCTGCCGACTGAGGTCCTCTGAACCCGCGGTGACCTGCAGCCTTATTGGGCAGAAGCTGGAGACGCTGCAGCCATAAAGGGACACACCTGGACAGCAATAACACTCTGACTGTTGGTATTGAAGCCCAAAGTGTCCCAGAAAACATCCTCCACTCGTGCGTTTTTGCCCACTGCAGCCTCACACTTCATTCATAAACACTCAAACCTTCATGTGAACATTCACTGAAACTCTCGACTTCTGCAGGATTAGATGTCGCGCTGCTGCCACGTGATTGGCTGATTGAACTATTAAAGGTGCTACTGGTGAAGTGAGTCGAGTCAGAGAGAGAGTTTTAAATGTCACCAAGGCGGCTCTGTGTTAACCTGAAGGTCCATTCAGAGTGAAGCAGTCACCATTTCTTCTCCTGATCATGTTCTCTATACAGACTCTCAGCTGAGCTTGTATCTGCAGCCCTACGTTCCTAATTCACTGAACAAACAAGGCTGACTCGTGCATCGAGTTCCTGCATCAGGATTCTGATGTTGATGAAAAAAAAAGAAGAAGCATAAATATGTCCTCATGTTTAGTCTGGAAATCCGTCAGTCTGCTGCTATGTTATCAGGAACATGAACCTGGATTTGGTCCAAAACCTGAAGTCATTTCCACGTATCATCATTATGGGACCGTGTCAGACCTAAACCACATGTTCAGGTGTTTAAAGGGATGAAGAGCTCTGATGTGAGTCACTGAGCAGTAAAATAAACACACTAACCTTCACTATTCACAACTTTCTATTCCTCTGTTGCATCTTCTGCAGTAAAGAGGATCCCACAGCACGATAAAACCACGACTGGCTCAGCGAAGGTGTTCTGATAAAAGACATTTTACAGTCATTATGAAGCGACGCCACTTCTACACAACATCCAGCTAAACGTCTCAAACTGAACCACACACACTCAGGTGAGTCAGAGCTGAACAGATATTTCAGGAGATGGATAATAGCGTGCAGAGCGAGCTTCTAACCCGCTAAGTCTGCAGCCTTCATGACACTCTAATGTCGTCGGACACGTGGGCTCCTCCTGGAATCACGCCGGCGACCTTCTGGCGGTGGGACGCTTCGTCACACTAATTATAATTATAATGGAGGCATTAAGCTGCCACCATGAAAAGGCGTCACTTAAAAGCTCAAATAATTACCACAGTGAAATAAGCTGCCATTTTTGATTCCCATAATTTCTTAGTTGCTTAGCAATCAGCTCATACAAAGGACGGCGACACAATGGCGAGCAGCAGAGAAGGTGACTTGTTTTTTTTTTAAATCCTCCTCTTTTATTTAGCTGCACAACAGAAATGTCACTATTTGACTGAAACCCTTTAATGAAAGTTGATTCAGACGGCACCCCGAAGCTTCAGTGGAATTGAGCGCTCGCCTGGGAAAATGAGCCCACTGTGAAAATGTGGGGTATCTTTCATGAGGAAGCCTTCCTGCGGGGAGACGCTTTGTTCCCCCACAGCACCTCCACACCTCTGAGACGGCGCCGGTGTTTGCATTCCTCCGGGGGTTGGTATTGGGCTGCAGAGAGCTAATGGCTAGCGCCTGGAGCCTGCCGCTGGAGGAGGGCTAATCTATTCAGAGCGGCTGAGTCGGGCCCGTGTGTGTCTCCGTGTGCTGCAGCGCTCGTCTTGCCGTCTCAGCGAGGACCGGCGCGAGCTTCAGACGTCGACATAATCAGGCTGAATTAAATGCTTTGCTTCCGTGACATTGTGTTTGTGTCGCTGATTTATGCCTGACGAGAGCGTTGAGAGTCATACTGAGTGATGTATCCGTCCAGAAACCATTTCCGTCTGACGTGGAAGCTGCTGCTGTCAGGTGGAGTTAACTCAAAGACATATGCTGCACCAAACTTCTCCCGCTGTTTTGGAGGTAACAGCCCTTAAAGCTGCATTCATTCCTGCGTTCGATTCACCCCACAGAGACAGCACGATGCAGCCTTATGGGTCAGCCAGACGTCGCTACTCGTGGCTAAAATCCTGCAGTGATCCATCTGTTAAAAGCACAGACAGAGATTAGCAACATAAAACATACAAATGCAGTTGGAGAACAGTGATGTAGCTCATTAGCTTTGTGAAGAACTGTGACAACAGTTGACCTTCTGGATGGATTTT
>NW_007578781.1:229724-234522 GCF_000690725.1 Stegastes partitus
ACACACACACACACACACACACACACACACACACACACACACACACACACACTTCCAAAATTTCAATCTGAGCTCCTGCACCTCAGTAAATGGGCCACATTTGCATCTTTATAATATTCCCTTTCAGCCGCCTCAGCGCGGGGATCTCTGGCTGCCTCTGATGTGTTTGTATTCTGCTTGCCGCTCACTGTTGGATTAATTCTTAAACAGCTTCCGGAAACATCCTCACAGCTCTCATTCACTCCCACCGGCCATTCTTTGGTATCTCCTTTGCCCTGTCGCTCCGTCTCTTTCTTCCTGCTGCCTCCCACACTTTGCCGCCTTTTCTTCTCCGTCTTTATTCTCCTCGCCGTCTGTCTGTCACTCCTTCTGTCTGCCGCCTTTTCTTCTGCTGACTTAGTTCCCGCCACCGGTTGTCGTTCTCGCTGGAGCGCTTATCCGGAGTGACTTAGCCTCAGAGTCGGTCGCAGGTGCAGCTCCTTCCTCCGTCTTTGATCTGAGCAGCAGCTGGAAAAAGTTTCACCTGGTTGCATTTCTGGATTTTGGTTTGTGTCGCTCAAACAGCAGCTTATTGGCACTTTTTTTTCTGAGAGAGATTTCAGAGCCTCACCAGTGACACATGTCTGCACACGTCTGTGATTGTTGAGTTGACAGTTGAGAGGACATAGAGGATTAGCTTTAGTCCAGATTCCACTTTGTTGTGCTGAGCTGTACCCGCTGAGCAGCCGCTGACTGCATCACACGGCTTCTCATCATCTCTGACTGTAAAGTTGATTTTCCTGCATAAAGAGAAACATCACAGCTCTCCAACAAATCACACTTTTAAAGGTATTGTTGTGTCTCCAGGATGAGATCAGTACAGAGCCCCAGATAAAGCTCAGTCATGCCCACAGTACAGCCAGAACACACACAAAGTAGTGTTCATGGGAACAAAGTAGTACTTTGTGTGAATGAGGTAGTATTTTGTGGGGACAAAGTGGTACTTTGTGCGCACGTCCGAGCTTAATTGTGGCCACGGTTTAACTGGTTTAACTGGTTTAACTGGTTTAACTGTATCTGGACCGGGTCATGTGGGGCTCCGTAGATTCCAGCAGATGTTTGAGCTGCGTTTGTCGTGCTGCTCGTCTGCTGCACTTCCACCTTCTGCTGTCCAGCACAGTCGGATTCTTCACGTCTCCTCGCTCGCCTGCATCCATTTTCCCTCTTCGTCGTCCCGTCGGTCCTCCCTCCCAGCTTCAGCCAAAGTGTTCGGGCATTTCCTCGGCCTGTCCTCCGTCTCCACTCGGTTTGTCGTCCTGGTTCGAACCTTGTGAAGCAGATTTGAAGCGTGCCACGTCTTTAAATGGATCGTGTTGCGACCGGGCCGCCTGGGGAGAAGGAAGTCCCACAAAGACAAGCAGGTGTTTAATGAGTGGTGGGTTTTTGTGAGAACAGCATAAATCACAGGAGGTCTGTCCTGTAGTGTGATAATAAGCAGTCCAGCTCCTCCCTCTGCTGCAGGAGCAACAGCTGAAACACTGGAGCGCTGGTTTCCTCACCAGTTTGTGCAAAATCACTGGTAGTGTTTTATTTCAGATGCAATCCAAAGTGCAATGTTTTGTATTTTCATTTCTCAGGTGTAATATTTCACTTTCATGTGCGACACGTGTTTCATTTTCAGCTCATTTTTCAGGTGTGATGTTACCTGATGTGACGTATGAGCTCCGTGGAACAGCCAGAGCTCCTTCTTATTCTCGTCTTATTTTCGCTGCTTGTGTTATTTCTGTAGCATCACACTTATGTTTTATTGATTTCTACTTTTAGGCGCTGCATCTTTTGCATTCCTTATGATTTTCTTTTTTTTTTCTGATTCTGAGCGATATCAGACACAAGAGCCTCCTTTGGGATTCATAAAGTTTTGTCTTTTCTCTTAACTCACCAGCACACGTCACACAAAGAGGAACAGAGAACAACGGATGCTACTCAGATAAAAAACAAACAAACATATAAACTCATTTTATCAGGTTCTAAACTCACAATCTACATGAACAACACCTCAAAGTTAAAGTCCTGCACTCACAATCCAGGAACACCAACAGAAGCTGGAGGCGTGAGCTGAGGTTTACGCTTCACATCCAGAACCTAAAACCTCCATCAGAGATAACTGATGTTACAGCAGTTTAATGTGTGAGTCAGGGTTTCTTCATCAGGCTCTGAGTATACAAACGTAGATGTTTAACGGGACTCGTCTTCTGCACAAAACGGACCAAAAGTGAACGAGAGCAACAGGTTGTGAGGAAACGATAAATCTATCTAATGCTAAAAAGCAAAATGAATGAAGGAGTGGACTGGTTTATAGTTATGGAGGGAGTTCTTGAGCGTTCCTTTGTGTTCCTCAAGAACTGGAGATGACTGACCAAGAAATGCAGGTTGCTAGAGACCAGCCAAGTCAGCGACACATCGGCTGCGTTCATGAGCTAAATGTGGGAATAAATATGTGAGTCTTTATTTGGCCCCGCTGCCCATCAGGAGCCACATCAGTCACATCTGGCCTCTCAGTCCACTTATTTCTGGCACAAACGCTCCACCTCAGAAACAACGGGAGCCCGAGGCTGACCCCAAACAGTCAAGAAAATCCAAAACGGCGAGCTGATTCTCGGTGGCTTCGTCGCCGACGGAGCCATTTCACAGGAAGCATGTTTGTTTTTAAAGCATCAAACTACTGATGAGAGCAGCTCTGGGAGTTTATGACGAGGTGACGCCTCGATGTGTGGACGTACAGTTCAGTGTGTGTTCGCTCAGATCAGGGCTACTTTGGAAAATATGAACGTCCAGAATTAGCACGATTAAACAATGTTGTCTGGGCCTAAAACTGAACAGCTCAACATTTATTAGATGAATTCATGTTGAAGTCAAAAACAAAAATAAGCTGATTAAACACTAATTATGTCGACTCATCTAAAGTGCATCAGTCTGAAAGAAAGTGGTTTCATCTTTTAGAAATACTTCCCATCATGTGAATGAGTTCATGTGAAGACACGACGTGGTTTGAGTTCATTAAAACGTGCAAACTGTGGCTCACATGTGAATTCATGAAGCGGTTCTGTTGGACTAATTCTAGTTCTAATACCGGACCAAACTCGATAAATGAAGTTGGACTGAAGCCTCAGAAATGAGTTGAATCAATTCTAGTAAATGACGTTGACTCAACACGATTAATCTCGTCCAACAAATTGCTTTAAAAACACTTATTCGTGAGGAAATNGTCCTCACCGGGACGCCAACCGGCGACCTTCTAGCTGTGAGGCCACGGTGCTAACCACTGAACCAGAACATGTTCACAGGGGCTATAGACAGATAGATCACAGCAGCTGTCGTTGGTGCACTTGGTTGTAATTTGTGCAAAAATAACGCTTCTGGGAAACCAAACATAGCAACAGGCTTTAATATCATGTTGATATGCAAAGATTCTGCTGAAGCAGCCGTCGTATGTCCATTCCTCTTCCTCATAGCTGCAGACTGAGAGCTTCCTGCTCAGCCTCCTCTTCACCATGACGGTCCGATCCAACGCCCACATGGTCGCTGATACGACATCCATCTGTGTTTCAGTCTCACGCTCCATCTTCTCGTCACTAGAGAACAGCCTCACCAGATACTTGACGTCCTTCGTCTGATCACCGACGGCGCCGCAGAGCCGAGTCGGGTAACAGGGAACTTTCTGACACTTCAGTGTTGATTGGCTGTTACTACAGATTGTGTTGTGGACGTGACATTTCCACAGAAGTGGTGACTGTGGGCAGAGAGAGGCATCAGAGCCAAAGTAGCACAGCTTTAAAGGAATGAGTAACAACAGATAGTCGGACAGATGCTGAATGTTGGAGCCGATAACTGGACAAACCGATAGATGCTCAATCATGAGAAGCAATCAGCCATGACGTGTCTGAACAGACCAAACGCTGCGTCACCTGCTGCTTCTCTGCAGGAATGTTCAAGACAGAAAGTAAAACTGCAGTTCTCCAGTCAGCAGTTAGACCCACAGACCTCTACAGGAAACACTGACTTGTTCAGCGATATGCCGCACGAGGAAACAGGAAGTTCTATTGCAAAGAAACAGCTTTCTGGGACTGTGGACTCCAACATGTGAACCTGCAGTGTGAGGAAGCTGCTGAAGCTCATGTTCTGTTGGTGTGTTTCTAGTGTGACTGGCGGGAGGCGAGGGGTTGGACGTTGGAGGTATGAACCTGGATTAGCTGCTTGCTTGCTCCTCGCTTTTTGCTTTCTGCTTTTCAGAATCACATCGACCACCATCTCCAGAACACCACCCTGAACCGTTCTGCAGAAGCTTTGGTGGTACGATGAGGCCGCCATGCTGGTTCTTTGGTCACCTGTTTTGATGACAGTTCTCGCCTCCCTGCGTGCAAATGTTCCACCAAAAGCAACAGGAAGCTGCAGCCTTCGCTTAGCTCCGCCCACAGCGACTGTGATTGGTCTAAAGAAATACAAACAAACCAGATTTTTATAGTGAAAGCTTTTCTGCTCTCTGTGATGGTCTGGCTCAGTGGTGTGGCTGGTTGACTGTCTGACGGCCTCATAGCTGTGCTTCTTCATCTGACTGCAGTGATGAACTCACAACGTTCATCATCAGAAACAACAAGAACAACAACCAGAACAACAAGAACAACAACCAGAACAAGAGCAGAACCTTCAAATGAAGATCCAGACTGGGAATGCAGCGGCGGTCCTCATAAGTGTACAAGCGCAGCGTGTGTTTGGACGTCTAATCAGCGGCGTTCCTGGTCTCTGGTTTTATATGTTTATG
>NW_007578781.1:238587-248611 GCF_000690725.1 Stegastes partitus
CTGGCAGATGTGATGTTGAACAACATGGAGAATAATCCAGATTTATAAAAATGTATTAATATTATTGATAGAATTAATAATAGGCATGAATGAAGCTTTTGTAGTGAACAAAAAGTCAGGAAACCAAAATGCGTTTATTTTTATGCAGTTATTTAAGATGAGAGTTTAAAATTCTGTTTATTTTTGCATTCTTAACCTGATTATTTAAGTTTGTCAGGTTATATATTATATTTTACATAAATGTGTGTATTATATCGTTTTGCAGGGTTTAATCCAGAATATTTGACCTACTCGGGTTTATCTGCACATTTAGAAACTGTAGAACTTGTTCAGTAAATTCACGGTTTGTCTCAAATTGTTTTGGTTTATAAGTGATGGTGAATCGGCCTCGGTGACTCATGAACTCGGTTTGCAGCTCAGATACACAAATGAACCGTTTACAGCTTGAATAAGACTTTTATTGTGAAGTCCTTTGAACTCCTTCCTTTTACTAACAATAAAACCTGCTGCAGAAGGAGGCGTGCACCGAGTATACTGAGGAGCTTTGCTATGAAATGCGAGCCGTGAATCAGTGTAATTTGACATAATATTCATAAAATCAAAGCGACCCGAGTGCTGAAACTTGAGCTGGTACAGAAGTGACATGTCAGAGTTAGCAGCTTCCTCCTCTCCATACATTTCATTCTGTCCCCCGGAGGCAGCGATCCGTTCCCATTAGGGAGTCGTCTCATTCCCACTGTCCCAACGTGTGAGAAGGATTAAGGAGAGCTGCTACAGAGCAGGATACGGAGCAGAATTCCATCATTTCCACTCAGAAACTTCCACTCAGATGCTGCACAAGCGACACATTAGTCCTCCTGTAATACGTCTCCACAGCCATCTGTTTGCCAAAGTAAACTGAGGATGTGAGACAATGCTGCTCGTTCTCTCTCTGATCCTGGAGCAGCTCGGCTCAGGCACAAGTTTGCTGTTTGGCGCTTCAGGCTTCGGCCTGTTTCTGAGTAAATGTGCTGATGGACGGGAGGCCAAAGGGATTCAGGCGATCCTGAAGAGCTGCAGGTGATCAGGCATCGAAACAGAAACCGAGACACAGTTTTAGGAGGCGATCAATCCGGTTCTGACAGGTTACTGAGAACTCAGGTATGACAAAGTGCTCGTGGTGGATTCAGAAAAATCTGCATTAGGAAAGCGTGGGTGGAGGCTGGACGCAGGAGGAAACAGACTGAGCTACAACAAACCTTCAGACACGGACAGAAGCGACAGGTTTACATGTCAGCAGCATAATTATCAGAGATTCAGTGATTCGTGATTGATTAATTGGTTGTGACAGAAAATTACACTGAACAGAAATATAAACACAACACTTCTGTTTTTGCTGAACTCAGAGATCTGAGATCTGCTCTATGAGCACTAAAGGTCTAAACCCATACTGCCGTCTAGTCAGCATCTGGATGCGCCACCTGGAGGTGGACGGACCGTCTCTCACATATTGTTCTGTATTTGTGAACAATATGTGAGAGAAACAGGCCTTCAGTGTTGAGTTCAGCTCATGAAACATGGAAACAAAAAAACAAAAGCGTTTGTATTTTAGTTCAGTGTAATTTAAAAGGTTGTTCTTTATTAAGGCAAAATTGACTTCATCTTTTAAATGTAAACATAATTAGTGAATAATAACGTTAACATCGTTTGCAGTAGTACTTTTCTCAGTAGTTTGTGTCGTATCATGTGTAATATTTTCTATTCGTGTGGTCCATGTAATGCACAGTATTTAACCTTTTAGGTGCTAATGTGCAGTAATAGTAAAGTGATGGTTGGTTGGAGTTGAATTACAGTCACTGTTCGATAGAATCAGCATTTTTGCAGGAAATGTGATAAAAGGCTGAAAAAGTAACTTTGAGGAAACATTTTGACAGACTGAGGATGAGGACGCGTCGTGGCTGATGTGTCTGATGGATGTTACCTGATTTTGGTTCGTCTTGTGGACTAAACCTGTCTGTGGGGGGCTCATGGGGGTCGGAGCTAATCGGGCCTTGCAGCCACTTCTCTTAACGCACAGCCCTCCAGTTTCCTTCAGGTAGCGTGACTAGAAGCTCCTCGCTGGTTCACACATCCAACGTCTCAGCGAACTTAAGTATGTTACTAAGAAACTGGCAAAGACTTAACGAATCACCTGCAGCTGCGGAGCTCAAAGTTAATCCGTGCGATGATCGTGTGCTCGCTCAGATAAAGAAAAAGCGTCTGTCAACGGCTGCATTGGCTGAGTGCAAGCAAGAGTCAGTGGACCAGAGGGGGATTAGACGACGGAGCTGGAAGACAAAGCGAGAAGCCGAGGGAGGGAGGACGGAGCGCCGGCGCCCCGGAGCAACAGCAGACTACCTGCAGATGCAACAAAGTGAAATTAGGCTGCGTGTCAGGATCATTACTCAGCAGAACCGTTGTTGGCGTGGATGAATGGATCAAAGGTGTTTCGCTCGCGAGGCGCCAGATCAGGTTTTTTTTTTTTGGCAGGTCCCAGAAAAGCAGAGCGCTCGTCAATTTTCTGACCCAATTTGGCAGGTGCTGCTTTAATGTTCCCCCCTTTAGGAGAATCATAGAGATCCGAACATGTTCAAAGGCAGATGTCATCGCTCTCAGACGGGCTCTAATGCAGACGCAGGATTGGCTGACAAACAGCATCACAGGCTGAGGGACAGAGATCAGCATCACAGGAGGGAAAGGTTCATCAGTCAACTTTCACTCAGTCCTGTTTCTTTCTCTTTTGCTCTATCAGGGCTAAAACTCTCTGTATTTGTAAAGCCACTCCATGTATGTCATTATATCTTATAAATATCACCGCCCACGTCACCATCTGTTTCCAAAATGAAGTCTTGCTGCCGGTGGTGGGGATGGAGGTGGGTGGATGAGCATGTTAATGCCAAAAAAATCATTTAAAAAAATCCACAGGAAACAGCGAGAAAAGATGTAAATGGTTAATGGTAATGCAGAGAAAAGAGAAGGAGAGGGGAGTCATCGAATGCAGATGGAAGTGTGAAATTTTAATATGCTAAAATGTGCACAGATCGTCGCTAAACGGCATAAAGAGCACGCTGGTGGTTTGGCAGCTACTCTGAGGAAACCAGAGCAGATGAGATGATTTATAGGCATTAGAACAGGCCTCATCAGCTCAGCTCTCATCTACAAGGTAGGAAATGTTTTTAAAAAATAGGTCTACTGGCTGGATAACGTCATCCAGAATTGTTAATTTGGTGAAGAAAAAAAATCAGGAAAAGGCAGAAGTCTGAGAAATGAGAAGCAGCATCTTCTGTGGGAAAGTTACAGCAGCAGCAGCAACCTGGTTGCCTAAAACTCTGTGGGATGTGAGCCACTGTCTTGTCGTTGCCAGATAATCAAGCTCAGTCACATCTTGCAGGAAGCTCCGAGCTCTGCTGAGGTTTATGAACAAATCCATTTAGCGTGATGGCTCTTCAGCCGTAGCCGCAGAACTTTTGGCTTCGAGTCGATCTAGAAGTTGTTGAACTGGATGAAGACTGAGCAGCAGAATATTTACCATCCAGGAGTTTCCTGCTGGGAAACCGCAGCTCCTGCGTTTTACTTTGACGTGAACAGACTGCAAACGCTGTTCAGGAATGCTTTGAGGAACTCCCTGGATCTCTGTGGGACGACGTGATGAATGCAGACGTTGAAGGTGGGAAGGTCGAGGCAGCCGAGCTTTAATCAGAACTTACTGAATAAACAGTTGACTGGTGATACAGAAGAGCTGACTGGTTGGGAAGAAGAATCCAAAGTAAAAGCCTGTGCAAGACCTGATGAACTCATCCAGAGCAACTCTACGACAACACAACTGACTCACATCCCCAAAAGTACAAAAAAACAACATCAGCAGGTAACACAGGAGGCAAACCAGACTGTTCATACACCCAGGGGCGACACACAAGGGGAGGTGATTTCAAAATAAAGCAGGAAGTTAACAGAAAACAAACCCAAAGCTCAGTCCTAGCTGGAGTCTATCCCAGCTGACTCAGGGTGAAGGCAGGGTCACCTGGACAGGTAACCAGTGTAAGCCTGTGATCAGTAATGGAAAAAAACAACAAAAAACAAAACAGTTCCAGGACTTAAAGTAGAAGTTATCAATATTGAACTTGAATATCAGATGAACTGAGGATATTCACATGTAAAAACTAAATGAATTTACCTTTTGCAGACATAGGAGGGATGTACCTCCCATTTAACAGATTTATGTAGAATAAATAAAACAGAAAAAAAAGCTTGTTTTTTGGTAAACTGTTCTTATTGTCTCTAAGTCTAGAAATACATTGAGAGCATTAAAATGTCGATTTACTGTTTTTAGCCAAGAAATAAAAGTCAAAGGGTTTTTTTTTAACTTTTATGTCAAAAGTGGAAATTCAAATACCAATGATTTGAATCCAAGCTGAAGGACGCGCTGCAGAATGAAGGCTGTATGTTTTCACATTCTGACTCCTGCTTCGTGCTGCTTTAAAGAATCAGAGCTTCTGATGAAACCTCCAGAGGTCTGTGAAGTTCAGGCCTTCAGGCGCCTGAGGAGGACGTTAGTGACAGAAGGAGTTCATCTTATGGCTGATCATGTATGTAGTATGTCAAATGCTCCTTGTGATTGGTCCACGTGTGTTTCCAAAGCAAGAACTTTGGCTAAAATAACAATGAACGGCAGCATTTATTCCATCAGTAAACATGCAGCACAATCCAACCCTGGGTCTGAACCACACGCTGGCTGGTAGATCTGAGCAGCTCCTATGTAAAGAGAATTAAAAACATCAAAACTAAACAGCACTAAACTCCCCTGAGACACACTTTAAAGTTTCAGACTGAAATCGATAGGTGTGTTTGTGATGCTGACGGCCATGACGGCTGACTAAACACTGAAATAAAAACCTCACAGCTCCTCAGCCTCCAACATGACCATGAACCAGCGCTGTGACGAGACATTGCATCATCAGGACGGAGGGATCTGCTGGCTGTGAGTCTGGTCGCTGTCCAAGGTGCTGATTCTGAGGCCTGCAGGGACTCAGCAGTACAGTCTCCTGTTTAGACGAACATTCACTGGAGCCGTTCTGGTGTTTTTAAAAAGTTTTCTGCATCAGGATGGAGCCGCTGGTTAGAATCTGATGCGTCCAACAGACAGTGACGGTGGAAACGAGCTCGGGGAACACACCAGGACGGTCTGTTGCAGCACTCTCAGTGTGTGCATCCTGTCGGGATCCAAAGGGGACGGGCCGGTGCTCTTTCTGGAATGCAGTGTGTGTGATCTAATGCTTCTAAGGGGCTGCAGGGGTGCACTTTCCAGCCCAGTCAATAATCACAGTGTGGGACTGTTGGCCGCCGGCAGCCGAGCAGCAGTCTGCAGCACTTTGAGAACAAATGGGGACTCTGGAGGCAGCTTTCATTTATAAAAGCTGACATGTGCACAGCGCAGAGTGGACTCCTTCTCCTTTATCTTGAGAGGCATGCTTAGCTGTGGAGATAATGGAGATAAAGTGCAGAGGAGAAGAGGTGCAGGTTGGCGTGAGAGACAACTTTATCTTGTCCTGCTTTTCCCTTCATAAGACAGATGCTATGACTTTTCTCCTACACAGCATTACAGGATCCAGCGCCTTCATCTCAGACTCTCCCCGGTTCTGATTACCGGGAAGTCCGTGTGTCAGTCGGAGCCTTATCACGAGATGTACACTTTCCGTTTCAGCTAAAACCACATCACAGGTACGCTGGAGCAGCTCTCCGCAGGAGGTCTGCCTATGAAGTGTAAATCAGTGAGGTCTGCAGCAGGGTGCATGACGGACGCATGTCAAGCACCAGATGAAAGTGGAGACGGGCGGCTGAGCTGGAGAGCCGCAGAAATGAGGCACCGAATTCTGACAGTAACTTTGGAGCCGGCATGTCGGAGATTTAGCGCACATCAACATTTTATGTAATTATAGGAGTGAGAAGCGTGTTTGCCACTCCTGGGATGTTCTTTATTAGAGATAAAACCCCTCAGCTATTCTCAGCTCAGGTTAATTGCTGCAGCAACACTTTACTCAAGAGTTTATATGTTTGAGTGCTGCAGCAACAGCAAACTGTGGTAATTAAACTGAAACATGTTAGTGTTAAATAAAGGAGTTATACACATACACGGAGCATGTTTTAAGGATTAGTCTTGAGATATTCTACCGTAATGTCTGGACTATAAGCCGCTACTTCTTTCACACGCTTTGAACGCTGCGGCTTAAACAACGATGCGGCTAATTTATGGATTTTTATGATTTTGCGTCAGAGACCAAAGTGAGGCTGAGAGCGACGACGACAGAGAGACTGAGGAAGTGATGAAGTGATTCTGAGGCTGTTCAGCTCCTGAAGACACTGAAGAAGACGACTTTAGTGGTTTTAGTGCAGGAGGAAGATGAAGATAGCCATCAGTGACTTTTCCTGGTAGCTGCTGGAGTTTTATTTCCTTAACCAGCCGTGTTACAGGAAGTGTTCAGAAAAAAGCCTCTATGGTACGTATCTGTGGATGTTACCGCTACGCATTTAATTAAAGGTTAAAACATCTTTCTGTGTAAATATCTCATGTTCCAACGTGGACACCTGCAGCTTAGAGACACCTGCAGCCTGGATATGAACACACCTGGTTTATGTTTAAAGTCAGTGGGTGGAGCTTATATTCAGGTGTGGAAATTACGGTATGTGTTTCCTCTAAAGTGCAAAATGATTCACTTTTAGTTTCTTTAGTCTCTTAATACTCTATAAACTGTGTCTGTGTCTCTGAACTCCGAGCAACTGGTTCCTACTGAAGATCTTTAAAAGCAGCTCACAAAAACAAGACATGCTGATTTATTTATTGTGTGCTTTAAATAGTTTGTGGACAGCGCTGGTGCTCGATGGCACAGGGGGATAAGACATATCACTCTCAAGATGAAACACAAAGTTCAGAGGCTGCATCTTTTGAGTCCGTCTGAGTTGTGTCCTGGTGCAGTGACGCACTGCTCCCAGCGCTCCTGCCACATCTGGAACGTGTCCTGGAGGCAACATCTGCACCGTCAGTTTGATCTCTTCATCAGTGTCACAGCAGCAGCTCCTCGACTTGAATTCAACATTTTACACGTACATTGTGCACTATCTAAGAACAGCTTTGACATGTATTGATTCAGGTACATTTAAAACTGCACAAATAATATTCAAAGCAGCAACATGTTGAGAAGCAACATCGCAACAAACTGTGAATTAATAAGAAATGTTCATTTGAAAAAGTCGTTAGCTCGCATCAGAGTAGATGTTTATGAGTATAAAACCATTCAAGAAAAAAAAACAAGAACAGACGTCTGATGATGTGGAACGGTTAACGTGTTCCTGGAGTTTCTAAAGAGCAGCAAAGGAAAAGATTTCATGCAAACAGGAAGCAGTAGGACATGAGCTGTCCAGACATGGAGCAGCGAGGAGATAATCAGTTAAACTGACGTGTTTTCAGAGATTATTTCAGATTTGGGATGTGGTTCAGTGTTTTTTTTGTTTTGTTGTGACCTTCATTGTGTATTTTCTTTTCTCTTTTGCTTTCATGATGCTGTGTTACGTCACAGGAGGAAGTCGCTGGAGGCTAAATCTGGCAGCTAGTGCAGGTGGAGCGTCACGTTTGTGTTGTTGTCACTAAAAACTAGCATGCTGTCATGAAGGAGTCATCTCAGGTCACTTTCACTGCGTGTTCTCGCTCAGAGGTCTCAGCAGAACTTAACGGTGCTGACTGTACGACCCGGACAGGGATAGGGATCGCTGAATATCAGTTTTGAAGTTTCCCGGTTGAGTGCCAGCCTCTAGTGGACATCTGAAGAACTGCAGCTGTCGACTCTCAACCCAGGAAGCTTCTGCTTCCACACAGTCATGTGAATGAACCCTGTGTTCCCGACTCCTTGACACGAGGCCGACCCATCCCTGGTTTCTAACAGGCAGTAATTCTGTGAACGTAGTGGTCTGGCTGCACCTGATCGTTCTGAGAAAACGCTCTGGTTCATTTGTGTTTCTTTAAACCTGTCGTCGTGGGCGGAGCTAAGCGAAGGATGCAGCTTTGGTGTTTACTACGAGGAGCGATGGTGGAGCATTTGTATGCAGCTGTCATTGAACTAGATACTCTACTACACTACTGCCTCGCTGCCCGAGACGAACCCTCAGAGAAGCTTGATGTTTTTATCGCTGTAGGTTGTTTTCTGGAGGTTGCTGTTGTTGTTTTCCATCATGAAGAAAACGGCAAAGCGGTTGGTGGCCTTTACTGCATCCGGTGGATCATGAGAGATCCTCAGACTTCTGCAGGTCCACGGTGAAACGCAGAATCCTGATTCCTGGAAGCTGCTGCTTACACCTGTTGCATGTTCATGTGTATGAACAGAATCTGAACTTTCTGATCGCACCTCATGAAGATAGTTCAGTTTAAAGGGATCCATTCAGCATCAATGTGACTGATGCTGACACTAAACCATCCTGCTGAAACCTGCTCCTGAGGCTGAACACCCAAACCTGGGGACTATAAGCCTTATAACTGTCCACAAAACAACAACAAAAAAAGTGGTTTAAAGCTTTGTTATATAGAGTTATGCCCCCAAACAGGAGTTGTTTCCACCAGTGTTTCTGAATTCTTTGACAAACAGGATTCAAACCCAGACCGTGTGGCTCCAGCATCCTGTTACTTCATCATGAAACACACTCAGACATCTGATGTATGTTCCTGTATCTGACAAACAGGATAAAGCAGCTAACTCATGTCCCTCTTTGTTCTGTTTTCACCTTAATTTGTTCTGTTGCTGTTTAAAATGCGAGGTTATCATCCTCCACGAGCCTCGGCGTTTTTAATCTTAACCTTCACAAACAGGATTAAAGTTGCTCTCTTCTCTTTTATCTCCTTGTTCATCAGGACTCGGCTTAATGAACTGTGAGATGAGATCACATCAGCGGAGGAAATTTCACTCCCTGACATTCTTTGCAGGATATGAGGCTCGTAGGAAAACAGTGAGGAAAACACCAATTAATACATCAATAATTACGCATTAGGAGAGCGAGTGGGCCCTCACCAGGGCTCTGTTCCCAGAAGGACTAATTGAATAATAAGATAATTAGAGCCAGGAAAAGCACTGGACGGTGAGGAGCAGTCAGCATTCATTTCACACTGACAGCCGTAACGCGGCCACAACGCTCACTGTAAAGTCATTTAAACGCATAAGAAAGAAATCAAAGTGTTGTCAGTTGGGTTGGGGATAGCCGAACACCTGTGTTGATAAATTTAAGTGAAATCTAGAGAGTTCACTTTAATTTCAACTGAGGAAGTGGATTTACATATAAATTTGAGTTTCATTCTGTCAGCATGAAGCTTATCTTCAGTCACGGGACAAATGTCCTGTTGATGCTGAATAACAATTTCACACGCCGGATATTGCTCCTCGCATCGCAAACTGTGTGTGTGTGTGTGTGTGTGTGTGTGTGTGTGTGTGTGTGTGTTTTGGGTTTGCTGCTGCAGCCGACTCGGTTGCATGTCGCGGCGCCTGCGGCACGCGGCGATAAGGAAGTTGGTGCTCTAATGTGAGTGTGCGTGCCGTCGGCCTGAACGTCCTGGGCTGAGGCGTGTTCCTTCGTTTTACAGACGGTTAGATAATGGGAGAATCATGGAGGAACTATCGGTTTTACTACAAAGCTGCTGCTGCTGCTGCCGAGGACACGTTCAGATTCAGTCATCGATGCTTTAACCTTTGGCAGCTGCCAGAAACGACGGCTTGTAATGAGCTCATAAAAGAAACTGCTAATAAAACACAGAGGACAGTAAACAAGACGACATGAAAAGACTGCGATGGTTGCAGGAAAATAGCAGCACAGCACGAAGAGATTCAGTTCAACTGGAGCTTAAACTACAGAGATCAGTCCAGAGATGGTTTTAAATAGCAGGAGTCCATCAGTTCATTGACTTAAATCATCACTGTGCTCCAGAGTGCTTCATTACATCATTAATCTGCAAACCAACACCTACGTATGGACA
>NW_007578781.1:249661-254926 GCF_000690725.1 Stegastes partitus
GATGGTTTACAAAGAGGAGCACAACCCGATGAACCAGGAGGTGCAGACTTCTTCCTACATTCAGTTACATATGAAGGGATAAAACCAGCCTGTAAATCAGACCCAGGTTGGGAAATTCATTTGTCTTTTGTCATGACTACATAATAAAATATAATTGGCTTCTGAAACCACATTACGAGGCACTTTGAAACAACATTTGCTGCACCACAGGATGAAAGGAAATTAGTTTTATCGAACAAACTGAGAGCGAACGCAGCCCGTTCACGTCGCGCCGCCTGACTCATCCTGCTTCATGAGGACAAGTTTCCTTCCAGTGTGTCTGAGCTGCATGGAAACTCCTCTGTGTTGCCCTGCCAGTGGAACAAACAAACAATACCAAACAGGAAGTCACACGGCGAGCGGCGGGACGCCCAGCCGAGGGTTTGTGCAGACGAGCACCACCTCTGCATCGGCGGGGGGGTTCAGACCGCGGGGGGGCTGATCAGGAACTTCATGTAAAGCCTCAAAAATAACAGAAACACTGCTGAGATGTGCAAGAGCAGCCGGCGGGGGGTCGACCTAACCCCGGCAGGAATACATGAACTGCATAACATCCAGCCTGATAGCAACGTACACGGAGCCTGTTTGGCTTTCAGCTGCAGATCACAGCGAAACGGACGACGGGTACAAAACCCATTTCCATTCCTGTCTCATCCAGATCACCAAGGTGAAGCCTTCTGCTCTCAGCAGATACGGAGAGGATTTAAGGGTATTCATGTACGTCGCTGTTGTACTCCACGACGCCGCTGAGAGCACGCGCCACAGAAAGTCTGCATTTTGATGCCACTACTGTATTATTATGTGAGGATCAGCGAAGGCAGACGCAGGTTTAGAAGTGAACAGGTTTCTGTCGCTGCCTCGACTTTTTTGTAGAAGTGGTAAGAAGTAAATAAAAGACAGAAAAGGTTTGTGAACCAAATTACATCAGAAATGAAAGTTTCATTCACTCAGGAGATCAGATAAAAGACGACAAGACGCTTCTGTAAAACTCTGATTATTAATTAATGAGCATCTCAAAACGATGTTCGTCTGAATGAAGGTTTTTTTTTTTTTAACGATTTAACGTCAGAAACTTGAGGATTTTTATGTTTCCTCACACAAACTGGATGGTGGTGTAGTTAGCTGGTTCATATATATTCCTACACAGCTGGCTCACTGCAGCTCGTTGCCTGTTTTTCAGATCAGCTGAGTGTTCGGAGGAATCAGGCGCCGCCAAGACGTCACCTCACCGAGTCAAAACTGCTGCTCAGGAAACCTCCAAGTGACTCAACTGAAGGTTTGTTCATCTTTATATAAGGCCACCGGGCTGTTTGTGACCCGTAGCTCCATTTTATTCTGACAACGTCCTCTAAAGATCGGCACGACTGGGAAAGTAGGGTGACGTAGCTACAGAGCCAGAACGGGGCCGATGGAGGGGTCAACACAACACGGGACTTTTAGTTCAGCTCGATAACGGACGTGACTCATAACCGTGAATGTTCAACGGTCTGATCAGACTTAGTCCTAAAATATTTACAGTATTTAATGTGAAGCGTTTGCAGCTGTGAGGCGCTAACGGTGCTAACCACTGAGCCTCCTGCAGCCCTCAAAATAACATAAAGTAGAAAAATCAGTCTGTAAACATGTGGAACGGTCTCAGAATAAACTCTGGTACCTGTGCAGAACCAACCTGTTCCTGCACATGAAGTTCACCAGATGTTTATTTCTATGTTGTCCATTGAACAGTCTGATGGCAGCTGAAGAAAAGACCTTCTGTCACCTTCAGTCCTGCACCTCAGTGCTGTCATCCTGTGACTGAAACCAACCAACCAGAGATGAAACCTGCCGTATCTGTGCTGCGTTCAGGACCAAAGTAGAGATGAGTTTCACAGCCAAAGCTTTTCCGGTGACACGCTAGCATTTTCTTTTCCAGAAAACGAAACCGTCTGTGATTCATCATCGTGTTTCCATATGTTGATTTACTTGCTAGAGCCTGAAACAGTGTTTTGTTTTCATGGGTTAGCCAACTAGCCGTGTTGCTGCTATTACCTTCCCCCCTGCAGGCCGGCAGGTCTCCAGTGTCGACCAGCTTCATCTCCAGTCAGCTTCTTGTCTAACTCCAACTCTGGGAGATCTGCTGAGAACTGGAACCAGAACCTGCAGCAGGTGGAAGAACTGGTCACTGAACTTACAGAGGATGCCGAGCAGAACAAGGACGAGTCGAAAGGCGACGACCGGGTTGGAATCTGTTTCAGTCGTGTATTCATCACAAAGCAGATCAAACATCTGCAGAGACGACACCTTAAATTAGTGTTTTTACTAATTTGTATAAGAAATCCTGGATGTGCCTCCTTCTGAGTGTCACAATGACCAACACAACACACGGATCTTCCTACGAGGCCCGACTGCAGCTGTTGTATTTCATCTTCGTCCTCGTCCTCCTGCCAGGACGGCAGAGCTTCACCTGAGCAGGATCCCTCAGAATGGGGTTACTTTTAAAATCGGGCCCTGGACGGGGCTCGGCGGTCCGGTGAATCCAGCAAACCGTTTCCTCTCCAGCAGAAGCTCTGCCGTGTTGGGTTGGACCGAGACCCTGCGGCTCTTCTCCCCCGGCGGCCGCTCAGCTCGTACTCAAACGCTGCCAAGAAAACAGAGCCGGGATCACGGCGGCGCTGCCAGATCGCCTCTCAGCGGGAAACGAGCGCTCAGGTCTGTTGACTCATCGTGTCCAGCGCCACAGATGCACTGATTCCCCGGAGAGCAGGTGATGGATGAATCATCTGTCAGACAACCACCAAAACACTTTAAACGCACCTTTTGCTTTCATTTTGGTGGCTTCTGCTCCCTTTAGAGTCTGTTTACGGTGAATAAGTCAATCGCGATTGCTTAAAATTTGACAGTTCTTGCTTCAGTTGCTTCCAGGCCTCCGTTTGCCTCTTCAGAGCCTCGACACGGAGCTTCGGGTGAATAAACATTTCTCCAAAGCAGCGGAGGCAGAAATAAACGAGCTGAGGTGGACCTCATTAGACAGAGCGTGTTGAAGCTCGGCCAGCTCGGACACCTGGCCAACCTGGACCACGAGGAAGGAATCCCGGTCAAAAAGCGTAATGAAGTTGTCAGTGTCAGTGACTTATTTCCTTCTCCTTTCATTAGCCACCAACACGCTGCTGAACCCACAGAGTTATGGCGCGTTTTGTTTCAGTAGCAACGGTGTCTGCTTTGAATAATGAGAAACAGATGGCAGCGGAAATTAAAAAGGAAACACATCCAGGTGAAAGTCAAAAAGAACCTGAACTAAAAGCACTGCCTCATTTTAATATGCAAATAAAACTTAAAAAAAATAATTCAATATAATGAGACAAGCACAAGAACTGCAGTAAAACGTTTCAGTGAAGCCTCGATCGGACCCTCGCTTCACTTCATGGTTAAACATTTTTATTAAATCTGTAAGAAGAGAAATCTGGCAAAATAGGTTTCAGAAAAAAATAGTAAAAATAACCCGTTTTTATAAAAATGATATTTTTTTAGCAGATTAATTGCAGTAAAACTTAATTTTACACTCACACGTTATAAAACTTTTTTAAAAATTACCATTTGAAAAAATACAGATGTGATGTGGACATTATGACTTTAAATGATAAAAAATAAATCTATAAAATAATGATGTTTCCTCTGATTTAAATACAGTAGACCTGTAATCTATCAGTCACACGATGTTAAATAATAACTGGAACCATATGGAGCTGACGTGGACCATATGTAGAGTTTAGTTCTGTTTTTATTGTCAACATGTAAATGAATTATTTCTCCTGTAAACAAAATGACGATGTTATGAACAGTTTTTAGCTGTTCTTATATTTTTATGGTTGTGTGTAAATTAAAACTCTTTTCTGTCCTGATTTAACAAAACAGGGAAAATCTGTAAAAGTGTTTAACATTTTCAATCCTTAATTAATTCTTTCAAACAACAGCAAACATCTGTAAAGTAGTGACACGTTGAAGCTGATTTACAGTAAAGCAGCTTCCAGTCACGTGTCCAGACACAGACTGCTGATGTGAACATGAGGCTGCTTTTAAATGACTCAGCATCTAGAGATCACCTGTATGCTAATAAAACTCTGTAAACGAACAGCACATTGTTCAAAAAGCTCTTTTTTCTTCCTCTTTGTTTTTGATTTTCACACAGAGTTCCAGTCAAACGTTGCTCAGCAGCTGCTGCAGGAGCCCAGCCGGCCTTAAAGCTGAGCAGCAGCAGCTCAGTAGAACAGCTTCTCCGTCTGTACTTGAGTTTAGCTTCTTTTCACAGCAGCCAAACAGGTCATCAGCCGTCTTCTCCGGCCTCCCCTCCGCTCGCTGACATTCTTTCCTGCAACCAGCGAAATCGAAGTAACGAGCTGCCGGACTCACCTGTCGGTCGCCTGAACGCAAAGATCCAAACGGCTTCATTATCGCAGAGAAAACGTCCGTGAAGAAGCTTCTGCCTCCAGGCACAGAGGAAGCAGCCCGGCTGAGCTGAACCGGTTTCATACGATGACACCGTGAACAGCAGGTTTGACCTCTTCATCGGATTCACTCGCCTCCTCCCCTCAGGCGCAAATAAACAGCCACCAATAAATGAGAGAGACAAGCTGGAATCGATGTGTTTCTAAATGACAGTCAGAGGGGAGACGGCTTCGTTTAGCAGCACCGCAGAGTGTGTGTGTGTGTGTGTGTGTGTGTGTGTGTGTGTGTGTGTGTGTGTGAGTGTGTGTGTGTGTGGGATGATGGAGGTAACATGCATCAGAAATATGAAGAGCGCCGCCAACCAGCCGCTGAGATGCTGTTCATCACTTTAACACGAAGCTGGAAACAAACTGATGCAGTCGCTCACACACCGGACCACGGAGCTACTAAAGTCCTCCTTTAGCTCCTGCTTGATGTGAGGGTTGTTTCCACGGTGGCCAGTCGGGCCGTCACTCATCTCTCTGCAGGATCACAGGGACGCGACACACACGCTGCTCAGCCGTGTGCTTCCCAACACGCAGGAAACATGGACGACGACTACAGAGTTTTACTGCATCGTCTGAACGTCACATGTACATTTTAAAGACGTCTCATCGTGAAGTGCTCTCAGGAGGCTTGTGGTCCAGGAACAGATACGTACTCGTAGAGATGTAGGTTTTAAGCTTTACCTGTTTTAGTTATTTGTTCAGCGGTGGTCTTAATCCACCAGACAAGCAATCAGTCGAACTAGTAATGAAACAACAT
>NW_007578781.1:255376-272721 GCF_000690725.1 Stegastes partitus
GGTGAAAACAGTGAAAGTAAAAAAACAGATTTTAAATGTAGACGTTTACAATTTTAGCTTTTTTTTAAAACAGTCAACGTGTAATTTTTTCTCTGTAGTTTTAATAGATATCAGCTGTTCATGAACAACACTGAGAACGATCAGTAAAATAAACAAACCAGTTTACTGTGCAGCAGAGACACTGAAGAACCAGTGAGATTAGATTTTTGATGCAAACATTGTTTTCTTTTCTCTTTTTTACTTTTTTCTGCGATTTCACTGATTATCTGTGAAACAGAGAAAATCTTTAGAATAACAGTAAATGTTGAAAAAATCCCTGTTACCGTTTGTTTTATTGTTTTTTCTCTGGGCAGCAGAACCCAGTGATACGACCGATCTGAGACACGATGCCTTTTACTGAATAATAAAGAGAAGAGCTTCTGCTTGTTAAAGGGCGAGTTCACGTACATATGGAGCGGATAACGTACAGGAACATCTGGGCTCAGTGAGTGTTAGACGTCCCAGTGGGATGTAGTGAACATCCTCCGGGGCCTGAAGCTCCAGACTGAAGAGCAGCTGCCGGAGCATCAACCCGACGCCGTGGTGGACGACAAGCGGCACAAGAGGGCAGCTGTGATGGATGCTGCACAGCCAGCTGACAAGGAGCATCAGAAGATCACAGAGCAGCAGGAGGCCCAAGGAACAACTGGAGCAGATGTTGAGGTCCACAATGGTCCCAGTGGTAGAAGGAGGTACAACATCAGAGGTCGAAGATGCTGCATGGAGCCCTCAAACTCCCGGAGCAAACACACAGGACTGGAGTTTAAATCAGACACAGCGTGGTCCATGTTGTCCACTCACATAACGAGGAGGAGGAGCAACAAACCCCCAATTAAAACCCAAACTCAGGTGTTAATGACTCCTTCAGGATATCAGTATGTGGAACTCCCAACCAGTCAGTCAGAGCTGATGAAGCCTCCTGGATGAAGGTGGAACGTCTTCAAGGAACTCAAGCAGGTCCAGCTGCTACCATTAATCTACGAGAGTTATGGGAAGAAGACAAACGTTGGGACTGGAGGTGTAGCCTCTCAGGTGATTAAACATGAAGTTGAACATCTTTATATTTATGTCTTTGAGGCTGGTTGGTGTTTGGAGCTCTCACATGCATATCTTCTGCATGAGGAAGGCAGTGAGGTCTTAAACTAAAGAATGAGCAACCAGCAGATGTTCTTCTGGTTTGTGAAGCAGTGTGTTGCTAACAGACTTGATATATGGAGGAGCAGTAAAAACAAAAAGCCCTGCGATGGCTCCAGACCCTCAGACTCCTCATCGTGCTGCTCTGATCAAGTTGTCAATCACGTGCACCTCGGAGCTGCTAAAGAACTGCCGTTATTACCGTCACCGCCGTGGCTTTAATGCGCTGCTGCAGGCTGCTGTTATTCTGAGCTCTTCTGATGACTTTATGATTTATTTTTTGCATGATTGAAGTGAGGAGGCCGAGCTCCCCGTAGCACATAATGTTTTATTAAGAGCTAAAAGTACAGGTTCTCAGGTTTTCTCAAGTCTGCTGGAACAAAATCGTCAGTCCACGATGCACAACGTGTTTTCTAGAGTTCATCTTGAGCTGGTTTGATGCTGAGATCATGTTGTCCAGAGTGACAGCGTTCTTTGTCTTTTACTCACTGAGAACTCACACGGACACCGACAATAACTGCAAAGAAAGTGATTCAAACTAATCTGCATTTAATGATACAGGTTTATTTTTGTTTATTACAGATTTTAGACTATTTTCACTGCATTTAAATGAGCAAACAGTCTGCAAAAACATTACTTTTACAGATATTTACTGTTTTTGACAGAATTTGAAAGAAAAAAAAAAGTAAATTAAAGATCAA
Source organism: Stegastes partitus (assembly GCF_000690725.1). NCBI lineage: Eukaryota > Metazoa > Chordata > Actinopteri > Pomacentridae > Stegastes > Stegastes partitus. The sequence continues at coordinate 257,251 of NW_007578781.1, forward strand.
ACGCTGGTGCCAGAGTTGGGATGGTGAATAAATAAGACATGCAAAAGGCTCAAAGTAACTGGAACTACACATCCACGGCCTTTTTTCCAGTAGGAAGCTGAAACTCAAACTGTCACCAGCTGAGCCGCGCTCCAGCCGGTCCAACAAAGCAGCAGCAGAAACGCTGACGTCCTCGCTTTGCTCTCGGCTCTTCTGGTTTTGACCTCTGCCTCCCAAACCTGCTTTAAGCGCTCGCTGGATTTGCCAGACCTCACCGCCCGCCTGTCTCCCTCTGACTGTAAGCTCATTAGTATTTCAAGCGAAGGCTGTTCCTGTCAAACCTTATCTGCTGTGTCAGTCTGCGAGTCGCGAGTTCAAATCCTGTTAATGCACGCTGTGCTCACCCCAACCTCTAACAAGGTGTGAAAGTCACTTTAAATCTCATTGTGACAAAACATGCGGTAATTACACACAAATATGTGGCGTTTATTCTCTCCTGCACGTCTTCTTCTGCGTCAGAGGACAGCGAGAGGAAATGAACGCAGCGCTGATTTAGCTCCTGATTATTTTTATACATGGGGGAAAAAAAACGAATGTACGAAGTCGAATGTTGTTTTTTATGGTATTTTCAGTCCAAAACCCAAAGATATCCTGTTTACACAGAACAAAATCTGCATATTTGGTCTGATGCAAAGCCAGAAACAGAAGATCTTTGGTGTTTTTGCTCGTTAGCAAGCAGACGAACACCGAACGGATCCACTGATTTATGAGTGAGACCAGGAAGAAACTCCGTAATGAAACAGAAGAAGGTTTTTTTTTTTGTCTCCTCCTCTTCCATCCAGATTGAATTAACACCATTTCTCATCATTAGCTCGTCCTCTTTTTCCTTTAGATGGCTGATCATCCCATTAGGCCTCCTGCATCCTCTTCTCATAGCATCAATCTCATTATCCGGTCCATCCTCGCCTCCTCATCCTCGTGTCCTCCTCCGTGTCCTCGTCCTCTTTCTTCCCTCTCTCTTCATTCTCAGCTGGACTCTGAGCCTAAAGCCCAGACATCCCATTGAGCCCCCTGCCAGCCCAAAATAATCCCGGCAGCCGGAGGGAGGCGGCCGGAGACGAGAGCCGGGGATGAGAGGCTGCGATAGAGCTGCAGGCAGGATAATGAGGAAGGGAATGAATGGAAGAGTTAAGTGGCAGAAGAAGGAGAGTGGAAGGAGGCGGATAATTGACGCTCCTCCACGCCCCAAAATCATCATGAGCTTTTACGTTCCCACCATTCGGGTGGTTTTTAACGCGACAGTCCCACAGCACAGCGTTAGCGCTGCAGACGTCACAGCGTGGCTTCGCTGGAGGACAGGAAACGGTTTCTACTGAGAGGAAGGACGTCTCTGTTCAGTTCAGTTAGTCTGGTTAGAAAGCAACCGCCATGTTGTGGAAATCACTGCAACAGTCCAGGAGTGACTGGAATGCAAAACTTCTTGTGTCATAACGTCCTAATTGCGTTATTGTTCTGGCTTTTAGCGCCACATGCTCTGAGCCAGCTGCTGACAACAAACAGCTGTAAAGCTGCTGTGTGGACTTAATGAGGACTAATTTCTCACATTTATTAATAAACAGGTTTTTCATGTATTCTTTGCCTCCTACAGAAAACGGTCTCATGTGCTCTGATAGCTGAGAACATGAGACACTCTGGATCATTCTAACTCAAATCATCACGTTTTTAGAACAATTTCTGCTTTTTCATGATAAACTACAGATATGTATGAAGACATTTGTCAAATTTTAGGTTAATTTAAGCAACACATCCCGAGATAGATTTGAAACAAACAAAAAATAATAAAATAAAACCTGCTGTCAGTCTACTTTTGGCACAATTACAGCCTGATTGTGGGTGAACTAAGACATGAGGGGAAAAGCAAAGTGATTTTTGAACTCACATTAACGAAACAATGAATCGTGCCAAAGTGAACCTTTCCTGAATTTCTCCATTTTTATAATCGTGGCGCTCAAACGTCTCCCCGTTGCTTCCAGGTGAACCAGTCAGAGTGAGCAGCTGCCTCCCAGTCCACCGGCTAAACTCACCGAATGTTCTGCTGCTGACGGCAAGAGTGAACGCAAGAGTGTTGATGCACTGCCAGCATCAGAGGAGCTAAAGCAGATTACTGGTGTCACTGGCGGTAATGTCACCACTTCAGAGGAGAATTCTTCCTGTTAGTTGGCTAATGTGGCTAACGTTAGCATCAGCTTTGAGCTCTGTGAGATGGTGTAAACTTGAATTTAAACCAACAAACAGGGACTGGGTGGATTATTTCCATCTGCTGGCTTCTCTCCTGCTCTCTGTCTTCATATATTTTTCATTCTAATACATTCAAACTTCCCAGAAAGCTGCTCTCATTTACAGATTTTACCGTTTTTGTTGAAACAGTGACTGAAACGTTTACCAGCAGCCTTTCCAAGCTGCCGTTACACTAAACTACAGATTTTATGCTGTATCGACACTAAAACAGCCCATTCAGAGCAGTTTATACAGTTGTAATGAATTTAATCGTTTTTACAGCGTTTTGAAATAAAGAATTTATGAGACTTGCATTTATTTTGCTCAATAGGAGCTCAATACACAACCTTTAAAAAGAAATAAATCTGACGGCATCATAACTTTTTATGTTGGTGGCAGAACCCTTTACTTCTGCTGTGATCCAGTCTGCATATAAAGTCTGAACCAACATGAAGAGAAAGTTCCCAAAGTGGAGTCGCTCTATAAAGTCACCCAAAGACAAAAGCAGACAGACAATTAACTGTCACCTATTTAATTTTAAATGGAGCCGTAAATCTACCGCAGCAGAGCAGCTTCACACGTCAGCTGATGATTGATTCCAGCTCCCTGGACGGACTCGTCAGATCCAGTAATCCTGACGTCCGTCCGAGTTAGTCCAAGACACACAGATGGAGACGAGACAGAAAGCTTTGCTCTGAAGTCAGTCACAGCGGCGCTTTGAGCAGCAGAACCTTCTCATTGTGATGGAACCACAGCGTTCAGTGGATTAGACTTTGATTTATGGCTCCATCCAGGTTCGGCCTGGTTTCGTGGCCCAAATACCTCCCTGAGAACTGGGCCTGAAGACGTCATCTGCCCGTAGCAGATGAAGAACCCCTGGTCACCAAACCAGGGTGAACTTTTAGAGTCTTTTGAGCAGATTGTGGCCTCTGCAGTGGGGCGATGTGGTTCTGTTCCTGTGTTCCCATGTAGCTCTTTACTAGAAAGTCTAGAAGTCTGGTGATAAATGCATAAATATCCATTTGTTCGTCTTTCTGGGGACTTCTGCAACCTTTCTGAGAGGAAACAACGGATCTGTGTGTTAGTGCCGATGTCCAGAATGTGCTTCACTATAAAGTGAAATGTCGGGTGTGTCAGGAGGAGAAAGTGAGTCGTTTCAGATGTCGTCCAGATTTATGACGCTACACAAAACTCAAAGCTGCAAAGAAAGACTCTAAATAACACCAAGTCTTTATGCAGCAAGATTAGAAATAGATGAGGTGTGTTTTTCAAACTGTCAGAGCTCTGGAGATGCAAAACCTTTAATTTCTGTCACCAGGAACAACCCGGCGGCTCCGCTGACCAAAACAACAGAGAACATTTCACTTTGACCGTCATGTGACCTCTGAACGAAGAGATTTCTGACAACATGCTGAAGAACAGACAAGAAAAAACTGGATTTTTCGGCCATGATACAAACACATACGGCCTTATATTCAATTTTAGCGTGTAGCACAGACAACAAGCTCCACACGGCACCACCGTCCGCTCGTTGCCACGATATGCATTCAGATTGCATTTCATGCAGTTGCTGGAAGCCGTCCAGGTGTGACTCAATCAGAGCAGCAGAACCACCATGAAATAGTCACACTGAGGATGGAAATGCATGGAATAAATTCTCCACCTTTAAAGGAACGCGGACGCTGAATCTACAAGGTGTGGAACAAATCTCCAGCCTCACACATGCAGAGAGCCTCCTGATTATTTTTGGGAAAAAGAGAGGCAGAGTTTGTGTTATTTCCTTTTGAGCGGCTACAGCTTCATCCACGTGGGGCGACGTGAACGTGACCCGGACCCACTCAGACAGCACCAGCGTTAATGTGGGCCTCCAGACAGGAAGCTTTACAGTTTGGGACTTTTCCTGATGCAAGACATGAGCTCACACGGACCTCGCTTAGTTATTCTGCTGCCGGCTTGATATTTTGTGACAGATGTCAAGCTGGGAATCACAAACCGAAGGAAGCCCAAAGGAGAGCCAGCTCATGTTTGACTTGTGTGAAGGCTGTGGACGGGTTCTACGGCTCCTGGCTTCAGGGAAACACAGAATAATAAGCTCACATAGATCATCCATGATCCCCACATTAAGACCAATAATTCAATGTAAGTCGTTATTTAAGCTTTACTGTCATTTATTAAAGTCAAAACTCTGGAGCTCAGTGTGACAGCAGCACATTAGCATGTAGCATCAGCTGCTTTCTTTCTATACTCCACGATTATACCAAGAAAATGAACATAACACGTGAATAAACTGAACTCCTGAGAGGTTCTGTGGAACAGTCCAGGACTGGGAGCAGATCGACTCCCCTCGGGTACCGCTGTGGACCAACTTTCCATCAGATTTAATTAAAATATGTCCTGAAATACGAAGCCGAGAGTCAAAACAGATGTAAGGCAGAAGCTGGTTCTGCACATTCAGCACCTGCGCCGGTCCCCAGGTTAAAACCACTAATTACACAGCGCTCTGTTTTCAGTTTGGTGAAGCCAAACAAACACACAACATGGAATCACACTCGTACAGCGTTCAGAGCCTCAGATTGAACAGTGACAATGAGATGGACTGACTGTGAAGGAAAGGAACCGACAGCTTTGTGTGTCACCTGCTTTATCTTTTTATTCTATAGTTAAAGAACAAAAGAAAAGAAATGCTGCTGTTCAATCCATCCTTTCTTGCATTCAGTGCTGCTGGGATGCACATCAGCTGCATAAAACCACAATTTATAAAAGAACCGGTTTCTTGTTTTATGGTTTTTGTTGCATCAACTCCAACTTGTAGTCAGCAGGGCTGCAGAAGACGAGGCTTCAGGCTGCCTGTGCACTGATATGTTCTCTTCTGAATAACTTCTGCTGTGTTTAACAATAACTACACACTCCTCTGGCCTCTCACGATGACTGTAACGGCGGTTTTTGGAAACTCTGCAGACCCTGTTTCAGTTTAAAAGCTCGATAATACTCAGTCTGATCGGTGTCACATCATCCAGATTCATCAAGCTTCTCTCTCGTCACCACTTTCCAGACAAAACAAAGACGCTGGTTCAACATCAGCGGTTGCGTGAACATGATTAAAGAATTACAAGCTTTGCTGACTGCGTCGTCTCTGCTCGCAGCTGTTCTGTGTTTTAGGAAATCGCTGGTCCTTCTTCTCCATCGTTCATCTTCCTCCTCAGCATTTAACCAACTAGCCAGCCAACCAACCAACCGTGTGCTTCATGGTTGGTTGATTCAACCAAGCACACTCACATTCACACCTACGGACAATTTACAATCACCAATTAACCTCAGCATGTTTGTGGACTGTGGGAGGAAGCCGGAGAACCCGGAGAGAACCCACGCTGCACGGGGAGAACATGGAGACTCCACGCAGGAAGATCCCGGGTGTCCTCACCGGGACGTCAACCAGAGACCTTCTAGCTGTGAGGCCACGGTGCTAACCACTGAACCACCTGCAATCCTTGAAGTTTCTTGTTTTCCTGATTTAGTTTTCAATTCTCTTTGGCTGAAGTCAGACTGTGAGTTTAAAGGGAAAAAGTTTAGTTTCCAGTTAACACACAAAAGTAAACAAAAAAGAAAGAGACAGGACTGGTTTAAACCAGCACGGCACTAAGCTACAGCTCCAATACACTTTATAAAGTACGGCTAATGTAAAGTGTGTATTTATACACGATAGAACATGTGCTGACCTACATGTGTATATTTATCACGTCCATGTGTGTCAGTGATTTAAATATGAATCTTGGTGATTACATCCAATCTGCTCGGCTGGCAGCCTGCTTTACCTCCATGCATCTCATTTCCTGCATCGTCTCTTAACACCTGTTCACGGTCCAGCAAACGCCCACATGTTGACGGGCCGTTGTCACAACATACAGACACTACACGTATTTTACATGTGTTAAGAGAGAAACCGAGCCTCTACTGTCCGATGGTAGAAACATCTAATCCACCTTCGTGCTGTTTGTTCAGGACTGAGTCTGCAGAAGCAGCAGCAGCATGTTGGGGACAATGAAGGAACATGTCAGCCGCCTGTTGATCAGAACAATGAGGCCATTTGTTAACAACCAAAGTGATCCGGGTCCTTCTGCTCATCTGGCTCATTCAGCTCTGTCTGCGGTGAAAACAAACCACGGATCGGTGGGTTAAGGACCCAAACACAGAAACCAGCAGCCTGCACTCAGAACAAAAAGCTGATACGGAAACAAACCACAGTCCTGATTAATTAAAAAGCAGGAGAAGCTGGCAGACAACAGCCAAAAATAACCCAAAAAGTATCAACAAACTAAAGCAAGAAACACAAAAAGGATTTAAAAGAAGAAAAAATAATATTAAAACGTAGAAACCAAAGGCAGGTGAACAAGAAGTAGGACAATGAATTTTGATTTAAACACTCAGAGCTGATTGAGGGAGACACCAGTGGAGCTAATCAGGGCAAAAGGAAGGAAAGACCAGAAAGATCACAGAAGGGAAGTCAATTTCAAAATAAAACAGGAAGTAAACAAAAGGGACATGAGACCTAAAATTCTAAGATGTTCTCACATGATGGTTTAACATGACTGCAGTCTTACTGATCTTCATGTTTCTTGCATAACAGCCTTTATTTGCAGCCTGTGGTTCCTTCCACCAGACTACGTCTCACCTGTTCATCAATAACGTCACCACCCTGTCCAGGTGGCTCATTCCCAGTTCTGCATCATCTGATTTGCATTAATCACATTTTGTTTTAATGTACTTATGAGACGTTCCAACAACCGCAAAAACAGAAACTAATCTGAAAGGTCACATTTCCAGAGTCAGTTGTAAGTGGAGCAAATTTGAGTTTCGGGTCAAATTCCTAAACAGAAAATAACAATAAAAGAATAAAAGCTTTTACTACGTTTAGCTGTGATGGTGTTTTCAGTAACTGTGGTATCACGTCTTGTGTTTTTAGTGATCCCAGTGGCGTTAACCCAGCGTGTAAAACTCGCTGATGAGTTCCTTTCACTTGCTCATTTTGCGCTTAACGTCCTGAATTCACTTGTTTTTTTCCAGACGGCGCCGTCCGGCCGAGGTGTTGCTCCTTCTCTGAACCTGACGTGCAGTAATCTGAGAACAGACCCGGAGGCATCGCAGCCGTCCGCACATCATCTGGAATCACACACAAAGTTTAGCGAAGCGAGACCACGTGACCTCTTTAAAGTCAAACAGATCGCGCTCACTTTGACGCTCAGAGCAGCGACGTCTCTCCGGAGACGTCCCTCGTCTTCATGTTCATGACTAAACCGAAGCAGTTCGCGGTTGAATTCTCATTTCATGCCCCACGGCCAGGCTGCACAAATGAAGGCCTCTTCATTTTGGGAGATTAATGGAGGAAAATTAAAGCAGACTAAATCAAGTTTGACTCAGCGTAATAAACATACTGACTGTTGTCTTGTATTGTGTTGTCGCTGGTGTCTGATGTCCCGCCGTGACAGCATGTTAATGACCAATCTGCTCGTCCTCACATCGCTTCCTTTGCTCTCTTCCAGGAGAATCACGCTGTCGTTCTTTGAAGGTTCAATATTAACAGCAGTCTAGATTTTACTCATCACCAGAGATGTTGGCTCGTGTCTCTACTCGACTGAGGATGAAAATGTGAGCAAGTTAAAAAAGAAATCCATGAATATTTACATTAATGGACCGATTGCAGCTCAAACTTTCTTCCAATGACAGATTAAATCCAGTTGGAGTGAGCTGAAGGCTGCCGTCTCTTTGTTTCCCCGTTACTGATTACAGATTCATGACCAGCGATGCGTTCAGGTGCTTCTCTGACGTGTTCGGTTCTAATGACCCCCCAGAGCTCACACCCAGGCATCTGAGGTGACTTTTACAGAGAGACAAATTCAACAAGTGAATGACGACCATCAGATACTGAAGCTCTGATGGACTGAGAACAAAAGATGAACCCTGACGTCTGGAGTCTTCTCATTATAATAATAAAACATAGTGTTTTTATTATTATATCTATTTATATTTCTACTTTGATCAGCCTTTTCTTTCATGGATTTGTTTTTGATTAATATTGCTTTATATTGCTACATTATTTATTTGTTTTATTTTATTTATTCTTCTTTTTATTTCCACTTTTATTTTTTGATTTATTTCTGTAATCTCTCACTCCTCCGTACCATGATGCAGTTTGTAATGTAAACAGGAAGTGTAATGTTACAATTGAGTAAATAGTAAATAGGGTTTACAACTAATAAATATCACCATGAAACGTATCTGTTATCCAGTTAAACATGCTCCGGCTTATTTCCACATCCTGTCTCGAGTGTATTTACGTCTTTATCTGTTTGTTTGACATGTCAGAGTCGAAGGTTTTTACAGGCGAGACTTTCTCTTTTTCTCACTCCATAAAAAACAAAAAAACAATTTTCAGGACTGACTATATGTCAAGCTGTGACTGATACGTGAACAAACAGCAGAAAGAAAACAGATATAGACAGAAATAAAGTCTGCTGAGGTGAACGTCTGCAGCTCAGAGTGAGAAATAAAACTCACTTTTAAGAATACATGTTGGAAGATGCAAATGAACAAAATGTGGTTTTCAGACGTTTTCCGTTAGAGTGACACAAAATCAGCCAAAGTCGTTTAATTAATCAGTAAATGATCTGGAATGTGTGTGAGAGGCAGCCATGATGAATGTCTGAACGTGGTGACTTCTAATCTCCTTCAGCATCAAACACACTCGTGCATCCTGTACGAGAGGAAAGCAGATCATTTTCATTTGTTTTCATCTGGCATTGAAAGCATCATCCATCGCTGCAGCCTGTAGGTGCAGCTCAGGTTGGAGTTTATTATTATTCGACCACGACTCGGACCGTTCCTGCTGTAGTCCTGCTGTAGTTCTGCTGTAGTTCTGCTGTAGTTCTGCTGTAGTTCTGTTGTAGTTCTGCTGTAGTTCTGTTGTAGTTCTGCTGTAGTTCTGTTGTAGTTCTGTTGGTCGTAAAAACCTCCAGCTGCAACATGCAGATTCAGACTTCGTACACTTCTGATGAAGTTGGTTGCGAGAGAAGTTTTTATTTAATTATTAGCTATTTAAAATCGCTGTATTTGTTCTTTTGTCGGAACAGCTTGTTTCTTGGTGGCCATCTGAGGCCGGCTCCAGCGCCAGATGGCCGACAGTCTGACTGCAGATCTGCCGTCAGAACGAGACGTACAGTTTGAACAAACGAGAGTTTAACCTTCGCTCTTCCTCAGACGTTTCAGGAGCAGAGCAGCTCTCAGCTGAGCTCACGTTAACGTCCTCTCATCACAGTTCAGCAGCACCGAGAAGATCAATACAAGCACCTGGAAGCTTTATGAGACAACAGGAGCAGCTGGAAGCAGAGAGACACTCAGAGACGTCTTCTGTGCAGGAATGCAAAGTTATGATGCAACAAATCATCCATCCATCCATCATCTCTACACCTTCATCCTCACTGGGGTCATGGGGGGCGGAGCCTATCCCAGCTGACTCAGGGTGAAGGCAGGTTCACCTGGACAGGTAACCAGTCTATCACAGGGCTACACTTAGAGACAGACAACCAAGCACACTCACATTCACACCTACGGACAATTTACAATCACCAATTAACCTCAGCATGTTTCTGGACTGTGGGAGGAAGCCGGAGAACCCGGAGAGAACCCACGCTGCACGGGGAGAACACCGGTGAGGCAACGGTGCTCACCACCATCATCAAACACTTCTTCTGTTGTGCAGCTGGACCTTATCCATGAGCTCGGTGCCACAGATGTTCCTGATGTGTTTCATTTGTCTGATCTGTAATCTATATCGTGTAAATCACATGCTACAGAAATAACATCAGGACTTGTTGAGGCCTTTTGCTGCTAAAATGTTCTGTTTGGTGCTGATCTGATGGAACAGGGTTCTGTTCAGACTGAAGCAGCTGGTTGGCATCAGATCAAAACGTTCTTATTGTTTAAAGCGTATTGTGGTGTTCACTGAAGGTGCCTTTGTGTCGTCTTAGATTGAGCTTAAAGATATAATGCAGCTTCTTATACAGAGATACACAAACCGACCTTTTCGCTGCATGTTTTGTCCTCTGCAGTCGTTTCCTGTGTCTTCGTTGTTTTATCTGTTTTGTTTATTTATGCACCGTAAAAGAAAATCAGCAGCTTTGCAAAACAACAGCGGCTGTCCAAGTTCAGTAAACAGGGCAGATTTATCAGCTCCAGTGGTCAGTGCAGACCTCAGTGTCCCTCTTTAGAATCCATATTTATGAGGCTCAGACGTTGTGCCCGGTGGCGCCCTGGTTTGTATGCACACAGAGCTCAGCGTGTGCTGATGAGCATTAGCTGCCTCTGCACACACAGGGGCATTAGCGCTGCAACAAGGGTTTAGTGGGTGATTAAAAATTTCATTGTAGATTAAAAGCCTGAGAGTGAATGAGAATTTCCATGAGTGAATGCCAGAAGTGTAGATATGAGGGCAGAGCCAGGGAGCAGAAGGTCGTACATGTCAGGTATCATCGCCTCCAGTGTGCAGAAGTTCATCTGAACACGACTCTGGAAGTCAACATGCAGCATCATGTAGAAAACCAGCACTGCAGTCGGATAAAACTGCTCTGCATGAAGACTGGAAGCTGCACAGGTCTGATATAAATGAAGCTTTACCACAGAACCACAGACAGAGCAGCTCCATCAGAGAACAGTCAGGTGTGGTGAACATGCAGATCAGCTGATGTGATAAACAACGTCTTCCTGCTGCACATCAACCCACCTGAACGGAGCAGGCAGCGATCTGTCCGTGTCGCTAATTAGCACCTGGATAATTAGACCTAATTACGCTGCATCTGTGGATTCGCAGTTTAACATTAATCTGACCGCAGGAGTTCACCTGAGGAGACACACATCGGTGCTTCTGATGCTGATGATGTGTTCTTATCGCCTCGTTTGTGCCTCATTTAAAAGCCTTTATTCATAACGAGGCCGTGGATCATATGCTAGGACGGAGCCGCCTTGTCTTCACATCAGTTCATACAAATTTCACTCACTAGTTCTAATCTGGTTTCATGTTTGCGTCCCTGCTGCAGCGTTTCTCTCTGATGGACTTCTTTGACCTTTCTTCTTGCCTCAGTGTGAAACAGCAGCGTGTCTGATGGATGATAACTTCATACAAATAAAAAATAAAGCAGACGTAATTGGAAATGATCAGTAAATGTAATTCTGTGCAGAGAGGAGCTCACAGGAGTAAAGCACTAAACGTTGTCTTAACGTTCTGAACGACAAACAGTGTTTTTCACTGTGGGCTCATTTTCTCTGCAACATGAAGTCCTGCAGCTCCGTGGAGACGTGACAACGTGAACAAGGAGACGTCAGAAAGCCCAAAAAACAACAAAACCTGGATTTCTGTGATTATTTATTTTACAAACATTCAAAAACCCGCGATCCACGTGTTCAACATTCTCCCAAAACCACGGCGGCTCCACGAGCTGCTCATGTTCTGCTGTGTTCATTTTGGATTCGTTTCCATTCGTGTCTTCTGTCTGTTCTGTGGAAACACTGCCTGCAGTTCAGCTGAACCAATTCTGAGTTTCTGATCACAGCTGAGTCGGTCACGGATTCACAGTGGCGCAGAGGAACACAGAATTATTGGTTTTTCTCAGAGTCTGGCTGCTGCACACTGTTGATGGTTTTCACATTTTCAAGTGAGACGTGTCGAATAAAGTGACGTCTTACAGTTTTAAACAATGATGAGGCTGCTGTTGCAGATGGAGCTGCAGGATTAGACCCACGATCGGGGCAAGAATGATGAAAATCACACTGATTTTCTCAGTTTTTACAGATTCCTGCAGTTTTTTTCACATATCAAACTGGCTGTCAAACCCACCGGTGGTGTTCTGAGGACATTTGGGAAATGTACATTTCATTTTCAGCTGGTATAAGAACTTAAATTCCTTTTATTTATTTGAGAATTTACTAGTGCTGCACTTATTTATTTATTTATTTATTTTGTCATTGGAGAGACTAATAACAGCTCATATTTACCCAGAAAAGGCTCCACAGCCCTCTGCTCCTGTTGTTCTGTATTAGATTTCAAGACCAGTTGCTTCAGACGTCTGAGAACAAACATAATTTATGAGTTTCATGTAAATTTCAGCTGTATAACTGAGTTTAAAATGCAAATATGAGCAGCGGAGACACAAAAACAAGACATCAGACACACAGAGTTCACACGGAGCTGATTCAGAGAGAAACCTCGAGTCATCAGACGATTCCATCGGCTGCTGAAAACAATAACCGCTTCCAATTTTGCTGCTTGTTTATCACCGTCGCCGTCCATCCGTCTTCATCAGAACCTTGCTGTCGGCTCTGTCCTCTCACAGACGACTCTCCTCCATCGCCTCTCCATTACCTTTGATACTTTCCTGTCCTGATTGTGGTTTGTTGTCTTGTTATTTGACTGGCACTGAAAATGAATATTTCACACTCAGACCTGCCAAAACAACGAGGACCCTCGTCTCTGCAGCTCTGGACTTCTTTGCTAAATCATAAACTCATAACAACTGAATTTGCAGCATTTGTCGTTTTTTCTCATCCAAGCAGCTGTTTTCTTGCTCTTCACACACGTCCATGAGCCTGACGCCCATCAGCTCCACGTTTCCTGGTGAAACCAGAGGAATCCATGTGCTGCTGCAACAGCTTCTGCTTCTCTGGTTTCAGCTCCTCAACAGATTTTGGAGCCGAGCTGCTGGGATTCGTTCCCATTCGTCCATTTGAGCGTCGGTGACGTCCAGCACTGATGTCGGGCAACGAGATCTCCAGTCGGTGTTCCAGTTGGTGTGGAAAGTGTTGGATGAGACGAGGTTTGGGCTCTTTGCAGGCCGGTAATCTGCTTCAAACAGGACACAAGCGTTTCTGGCTGCTGTGCATGGGAGCGCTATCGTGTTGAAACAGGAAGGGACAGAAACAAACTCCACAAAGTTGGAAGCAGACCGAGGGTAGTGGTGCTGTAAAGTCAGAGTCAAAGTCAAATGTATTTATAAAGCTCATTTAAAAATAACAGGAGCTGAACTGAAGCTAAAACATCAAACTATCAAACACAACACACCTCGATAATGAGAATCCAAAGTTACAAACACGTTAACAGATGAAGTTCTACCTTTGACTTTTCTTACATTAACCACAATGGTCTCACAGCGTCTCTAAAGAACGACTTTAATAGAACTCTGGGCACTAAAAATAACTTCCAACTTTGCAGAACTTTCTGAACATAAATTCTAGCTGGAGATAAAGCTAAGGAGTCAGATTTAGTGTCCGGCGTCGTGGAATGAGCTCCGTGGTTCTGACAGCAGGTGTTTATCAGGAACTGTCTGATTTGTGCTCCAGCCGCTGACATTTGTGGCTTCCGGTCGGCTGACGGAGGTCAGATCAGTTGATGCTCTTTTAACGCGGACGAGACACGTTGATAGCGAGGAACTGAAAACGCGACATCAGTCACCGGTTATCGCTTCCAGCAGTCGAGTCGGTGTTCCTGTTTAATCCTGTTGTTTAATCTCCATGTGAGCCTGCATGATGCGAAGGATGCTGTACGGAGAGACAGACGTGTTTATTGTCATCCTCGAGAAGCTCGTTATGGCACGAGCCCAGAAAAAAACAAAACTCATTAAAGTTCAGTACGTGGGGAGGAATTTAGAAAAGCTGAGGTCAGGCGTCCAGACAGTGCAGCTCCACTCTCCTGAGAAATCCCCCAAAACAGAGCTGAGGACAAACCGGTGGCTTGATGTCCTTGTTGGTGGCTGCAGCCCTGATTGCACGACATGACAGCTAAATTAAAGATGCTCCTCCGGCCCCTGGAGATTAATGGGGGACAGGAGTGGAGGGAAAACGAGCCGCCAAGCCGAGAGTACACAGTCGATTCTCTGACTTCATTTACTCGCTAAAAAAACCTGGAGAGAGCTCGCCAAGTTGATTATTACCTAAAGCAGGGAAAGTCACAGCCACGGGGAAATCACACGTCCCTCATTCATATCTGGAGATCAGCTGAATATTCAGACAGTCTTTGATTTGATTTCTTGCTCTTGTCTTTAGCATCACTTTATGCCCACTGGCCTCTAAATGAAAGCCACTGATTGGAATCTGGTTTTTTTTGCGTTCACTGTTTTTTATTGGGGAAAAAGCAAAAGCCACATTTCCAGTTTGCAGCTTCTCACATTTGTGTCTTTTGTGATTGTAAACTGCACACATTTGGATTTTGAACTGTTCAAACAGACAAAACAAGCAGCCGGATGTATGATGGTGTGCTCTGGAGAACAGGGTCCGCAAACACAGGATAAACCTCAATCAAACAAACTAAAGAAACCAGCAAACATGAACATGATTGGACGCTGCGTTCCTTAATAATACCAGGCGGTTATTCAACTTGCAGCCAAGGCTGAACAAAAAGTTTGGAAACACATGTAGAAGAAGAGCTGGAGCGTTTCTCTGTGAAACGTTAGGACGGAGGCCTTCCTACCAGGAGATGAGCAGCAGACCAACGGGCAGGAACACGTCTGCCTGAGAACCAGCAGGTTTCTCAGAGTTCTTTCATGTTTGTACATTTAATGGTTTCCTGCAAAAAGAAACTGTTCATTTGGCTTTTATCTTTGCACAATATAAAGAAGACTAAAACACACCAAACACTGAAGCTGACATTCTGAAGAACGTCGTCCTTGGCAGCACTGTGACGGATGTTGGTCTGAACATCTTTTCACATGAGCTTGTGAAGTAATTTGGACTCTTATTGATATTGGACGCATTTATCTCATTAAATCCTCCATGTGACCTCCTTCCTTTCAATCAGTAGCTTTTATCAATACTAACAGTATGTGTGGTAGTTTTCTGTCAGGTTTTAGCGCTTAGCGAGCACAGACGCAGCCTCCTGAAGGCTTTCATTCATCTACGTCTACCTGCTGATCGAGGCGATTGTGTTGGTGGATTAGACTTTGTTCTCCTTTACTGTTTGGAAACCTGGGCTGGGACCTGGCTTTAGGAAACGCTAATGCATCTATAGTCTCACCTCACTGACCTTCTGCTAACATGCTAACATTTGCAAAATTCAAGCAACAACATTGAAGAATTCCAGTCCTGTTAATGATTTAGATGTCACAGTAATGCAGCCCTGCTAGGTTTTATTTTTAATGACAGCTCTGGTCCTCCTTCATGCACATGTTGCACCAAAAC
>NW_007578781.1:273971-283913 GCF_000690725.1 Stegastes partitus
TTCCCATTAATCCTCTTTCTCCCTGTTCCAGAGCTGAGCGCCACCGTGGTGGGCTGGTGCCGACGGTGGTGGATCCTCCTTCCCGTGTGTTGTTGGAATCCTGGGTTTTTTGTGTTTGATCCCTCACGTGTGTGTGTGGTTGTGTGCATCCACCTGGTGACCGTCCCCTGGGACCCACTCCTTCCCCGTCCACACTCCCTGGTGGTCAGCCCGCTCTGAACACTTCACTCCCTTCCCCTTTTTATTAGTACAATTGTTTTTAGTGACATTTTATTGTAATAAAGATTCATCATTGTCTTATCACGGAACCACGTCTCTTGCCTCGTTGTGTACTGAACCTGTGTGCCTCTGAAGTAGCGACAGAGGTAGAACGAATCCTTGGGTGAAATTCCCAAGGTGGCGTTGTCGGGAGTCGCTGAGCCGTCAGGTGAGTTTTCACCTGCTCTGGCTCTAAGTGCCGCCACACATCCTTCGCTTAGCTGCACCAAAAATGATTGTAATTGTTTTATTCCTGTACGAACAAATCAGAGAATGATGCTGAGACGCAGTCAGACCAACATGTACGACATCTGATGTAGCAAATGCCTGCTGGTGATCCCCAGGGCTCTATCCTCGGCCCACTGCTATTTTCAGTGTGTTGTTCACTCATCATAAGGTTGGTGGTTCGATTCCAGTCCCCTCCAGGTGTTGAAGGAAGACGCTGAACCCCAAGTTGTTAATAAAGGCATTTTGTAGAACCTGACAAAGGTTAAAAGGTGCATTTATCATTCATTTTTATTGTATTTCCTACTGTTATGCAGATGATACTCTCCTTTAAACCCACAATCCTGGAACCTAAAGAATCTGTTCAGCTACGTTAACGGTGTCAAATGTTGGTTTTCCCCAAAACAATAAGTCACATATTTCAGTCACACATCGACGGGTTCACAGTAAATTTGACCAAAAATGTGCTGATCTGCTCTTTGTTTGTTCAACTCAAGCAAAATCTTCTAAATCAGATGATTCCTGTCTGTTGTGATTTAAAACAACACGTTTCCTTCCTACCTTTACACCAACATCAGTCAGAGTTCTCTTCACTGATTCCAGCTGATTCAGAACTCTGCTGTTGGCTCTAAGAAATATGATCCCATTAAACTTTCTAATTTACACGTCTAACTGTAAAATTCAGTATTGATTTTAAACTCCTATCAACTATCTTTAAGGCATTAATTGGCCTTTGTCCAAATTACATGAAGGACCTTTATACGCTGTATGTCCAAGTCTCACATCTGTAAATGTGAAGAAGCGTGAGCAGGCTGTTCAAGCACCCAGACTGTGGAAACGTCTTTGGTATATTTTAAATATCTTCTCAAAACATTATTTTAACAAAAGACCTTTGTGCCTGGTTGACATGTGTTTTATGTTCCTTCTGTTTTATGGTCTTGTGATCTCTGGCTGCTCTTATGAGCTCAGTTTTCACTCATTTTTACTGACATCATTCGTCTTTTTAATTGTTTTGTTTCCTTTGTCACTATAAAAGTTAATTATTTTTATTATTCAATCAGTGAATGAGTCAGACCTGATTTGTGCAGCACTTTTCATACAGATACACAGATTAACGTTATCATGATCTTGGTCATTAAAGCACCAGAAACATTTTAAACACAGTAAAAAAACAAACAAAACATCATCGTTTGTCCAGCTGATTAAAAAAAGATAAAATCACATCTTTCATCATTTTGATATTTATCCTTTTGTGTCTGTAATTGTTCACAGTGAAAACACTTTTTCTTGTCTTAGTTTACATCTAAGTGTTGAAGTTGGAACAGAACCTGCACCCCCCTGTTTCAGCACACATGGTTCAGTCCGCACCTGCCCTCAGGTAAACAAGGCAAATAGCCAGAGTGAACGCAGGAGGCTGAAAGTTAGGCTTTAAAGTGAAGACAGGAGTAAAGTACAGAGGAGTTTGAACGGACTGAGTTCATAAAAGGTGAGTTTGTTTAAATGGTTTCATCCAGTTTGTTGTCTTGTTTGCGTCGCATCAAGGAGCTGAGAGGAGAGTTTAAACTGGTTTCCACTAAAGCTAAGAGCCAGATCATGTGTTCCAACCTGTGAGACGCTGAGAGACTGAACAGCTTCAGTCTGAAGAAGCTCAGTGAAGGTTAAACACGACTGGAGCAGAGCTTCAAAGTGTCAGAAGATCAGAGCTTCTGTGGAGTTTAAGGAGACAGTCAAAGTTCTGTTTGTTCCAGAATAGAAGAAAAAACAGTGAAGTGTGACAGAAAACTAATAATATCCTGTTTGTTGATTAAAGAGCCACACGAAGAAAGAGATGAATGAGCTGCTGCTGCAACAACCAGCATTTATTATATTCATCTTGTCTCTGCAGAGGGCAGACGTTTCTCTGAACAGGGTTACTGCAGATGAGTGTGTTTGTCATGTGACTGTTGGAGTCACTGAAGGCTTCACAGCTGCATCTAAAAGTGCAGATTTTTTTTGTTTTTTACAGACTTTAATTTGAACAAACACTTTATTTTTGGTGGTTTTTTATTTTTTTAAATGGGACCTGCAGAATATTTGGTTCCTGACTCAGCGTGTTTCTGAGTTTTGGGTCCAGAAGGTTAAACAGGAAATAAACAACTGTTAGAAAGTGTTTTAATATAATTGGATAACTGACTGTTTCAGTCCAGGTTGTAGTTTTACACGTGACTGATGCTCACATGTGGTCAGCGTCATACATGTGAGACGACCGACCGACCAGCCGACCGACACGCTTCGGTTCAGACGTTAAACCTCCGGCTCACTTCTGGCAGAAGTGAGGAGCTGATGTTTCTCAGTCTGAAGGGAGACACTGCGCTGCGTTGGCAGAACTTCAAACGCAGAATAAAGTGCTATTAATCATGATTAACGTTGTGGTTCCTGGCCGCTGATTGGCAGCGCCTTAGCGTCGGTACATTCGTCACATCTGCTGCTCCCTCTGCTGCGTTTCAGAGCTCGTGCAGCAGATGGAGGCGTCTGGCTCAGGCTCAGCTGTTTTTAACATCCGGCTCTGTCTGAGCGACATCAGCACTCAGGCAGAGCTCCACGACGCCCTGATGGGGTCACAGAGCTGTGAAACATTCAGACTCTCCCACCGACAGCGGTACTTTGTGGACACTGGTGAGGAACCGGGACCAGAACTCTGTCGTAATGATTCTTTCAGTTTCACAGCTTGTGTGTTAATAACAGAGCTTTATAGAAAACACACGTTTGTTTCAGGACTTTTACCTGAACAGTGAACATAAAACAGGAATGTGCAGTTTATGTACAGACGATGTTACTGTGATTGTTTCCTGATTGATTAGTTTAGATTTAAATACAGTCTAGATGTTTGATTAGTTTTTACTACCAAGCAAAAATATATTCTTTCATGCATCTATTAGTTGATGCTAAATGCTACAGATACATGAGATTTGTCTTCTTTTGCAGTGAGTCCTTAAGAAGAATAATACATTTGTTTAGTAAAGAGAGGGATCAAATTGTCAAACGTGCAAAAGGGAATAAAAACAATAAATAAAATACGATTATATACATGTATATATACGAGGTGTAATGTACTTTAACGTAGTCGGCTGATGGTAGCCTGGAGCACATGGTCATCAGGTTTCAAAGGAGATCATCAGACTGTGTTTACAGGAAAAGTGTGTTCTGTTTAGATCTTTAAGGTGAAATATGATGTAAAAGACTGAACAGGAGTGTTGTTGTTGTTGTTGTTGTTGTTGTTTTTTCTGGACTGCTTTGTTGGCATAAACTTAAACATTGAAGCTGAATCTTTTAGCCAGACGACTGCCGTTGATCTTTCCTCCTCGGTGTGAGCTCAGCGCTGGAGCTGATGTGGGTCTATCAGGACCATCGACCGTCAGACGCCACAGTTGGTCTGAAAACAAACGGCACCCTGAAAAAAACCACAAGAAAACATGAGAAAACCCAGCAGATAGAGCAGAACCGGTACCACTGCCTCGCCGTCACATTTCATAAAATACTTTGGTCCAGTGTTTGTCCCCATTCAGGCCCCGTGAAGCCAAACAGCAGATAGTCGGAGGATTTAAAATACCAGAATGAATAAATCCGTCTGGAGTCGATGATGCTGGAGCAGCAGTCTGCTCCATCACCAATGAAAACTCTCTCTGTTGTGTTTCTCCTCTTTCAGTTTGCTGTTAATCTCACAGCTGTGAGTCTAACTGTCCTGAAGCAGCCAGACTAGCGGCCTGTGTTTCCTCTGCGCTGTGTTTCCAGATGTTTGTCATGTAGTCGGTTGTTCTCTGCACCTTAATGCTCGTTCTCAGCGCTCACAGTGAGCATGAGCACCAGAAAACCATGCTGTGTTTGTCTCTGCGGTGTTTATTCACACATCGGCCTGTTGAAGTGTTCATTAGAGGTCGCGTTTATGGCCACCTGTGGTTCTGGTTCTAACTACTGTGGGAAGCATTTGGCTCATCAGCTGCTAAACGCTGTTTTTGGCTGCTGCTCAGTGAAAACAATGAGCTGAAACTGAACAACGTTACGTAGAGCAGAACGTTCTCGTTACGTTCTTCATCACAGTCGAGCCCTCTGACATCAGGGCTGCAGCTAAACTCTGTTCTCTCTGTTGATTGATCAGTTATCGGGTCTATAAAATGACCATCGGTGTTTCACAGACGCCAAGAAAACGTCTTCAGATGTCTGGTTTTGGGATATTCAGTTTACTGTCATGAAGGAGGAAAAAAACAGAACATGTTGACGTTAATTCAGCTGCAGTCAGAGACTTTAAACTCTGTGGAGGTCCTCATGTGATCATGACTCAGGTGAAGTATTGATACCAGCGGCTCTGAACACAAACCGTTTGTCACCTTTGACTTAATGACTCGAGAAAAACGTCCCTTTAATTAACATGTGGTGCCGTTTAGTTGTTTCTATGATGGAAAACATGATCTCAAAGGGATGTAATGTGCTCCGTTCTCCACTTTATTCTATTTATTTATGTGTTCCTACTTCTTTGTAAAGTATCACTTAGCTCACATTATAATTTAATTTAATTTAGTTTAATTTCATTTTGTATTTATTTAATTTAATTTAATTTAATTTAATTTAATTTAATTTAATTTAATTCTTATTGCATTCTTCTGTCAGTATCCAGAGTTTTAATGATCTAATGATCTAATATTCTTGTGGATACAATTTTTTTCCAAAGAAATGAGGAAAAAAAAGGTCACAGACAAAATTATATATATATATGATATATATTCAGCTGGCTGGTGATCAGTATGAGAGGTTGATTTCATCAGTTTCAGAGATAAAAGACTGAGTTCTGGAGAAAAAGTAAAGTTTTTTGGTTTTATGGCAAAATATAGTTTTAAAAAAACAGCCCACAGTGCAGCTGAGCCAGTCGGAGGATGTGAAGTTATCTGAGTGAGACTCAGTTTAAAGTCATTTCTTTGGTATCAGACTCTCCGTGAACTGTGCTGTGATGCTCGTCGGTTTCTTCCCGTTCAGGAGGCGTCTGTGGTCGGCTGATATCATTCACACTGGAGTCCAATAGAGACTCTTTCTAAATGAGAAAGCATCCAGACATCTATAGGAAGTTCTCCAGTCCTGTCTGCAGCAGAATCCACTTCTCCAGAGCCGTCAGAGGACTTCCAGCTGTGGACACCAGCAGCACGGCAACACGTGGCTTCAGTTCTGTTCTGTTTCATAGTTTAAACATTACCAGTCTTTTTAATAACACGTGTTGTTTTGTGGGTTTTTTAAGGTGATCTGAGACAATAATCCAAACTCCTGACAGGCTTCTTCCATCTCACACCATCGTTGTTCTTCTGCTCAACCAGCTCTGATTTGCTTGAAACTTTTTAAATTCTAAATGATGGATTTCTAAAATGGCATCGGTGACATTTTACATTCATACATCATTTATAATTCAAGTCTTGTTTGAACATCAATATCTGAGGAGCTATTAAAGACAAAAGCCTGAAAGGTTCACTGCTGTTTCTCATCATGTCATTGACTCAGAATCTGCAATATTGGATATTAGAGTTTCTTTCGACTTTCCCTCCTGTTATATTCAAGCTGAGTCTGATCCCAGCCGGGTGCTGCTGCTGGAGGACCTGCAGCCTCTTCATGTGCTGCATGCTTTGTTCCTCATCCGGGTGTCATCACAGTCAGTATTCTGCCTGTGAGCAAAGCTAGAAAAACCACCAAACTGAATCTAATGAAGCCTGTTGGAGAGATGGAGCATGTGCAGGAAGAAACCATTACATCGGATCACTCCTGCTAAAATTACAAAACGAGCACTCTCTGGAATCATTTTTACTCCAATTTAAAGTCCTGCACCTCCACAGAAGCTCAATAACGATGAAGAATAACAGAGAGTTACAAGATATTACTTCACAAAAATGGGCGGAAAAAATTTAAAGCAGCATGAATCTCCACATTGTTACCGTCACTGGAAACGTACTGGTGGTCCTGCTCGCTGTAGGTAGTGTTTGCTTCTGCTTCCATGTGCTCTGTGTCTGCAGCTCAGCAGGACAGTCTGAGGATTTATCCAGAGTGACTGTTGGCTGCAGGTGAGCTGCTCAAGGCTTCACAGTCGTGTCAGAATAGTGCAAAATATTTAGTGTTTCACAAAATCTGGTTCATGCTAACAGTGGATGATTAAAACAGCCTTGTTGGGTTTTAAAACCAAAATAAATAGAAAAATAGACGTAGTTAATAATAATGAAGGAGTTTAGTAGAAAAGCTTCAGTGTGGAGTTTGTACTATCAGTGACCCAGGTTTTTATATATATATGTATATATATCGGGATAATCCAGAGTCAGCCGTAAAAAAGAAGTTTTTTAATTTAGATTTTCAGATCGTTAGCAGGACTTTATGGGCTCCATGTGCGACTGGAGCTCCGTGAACTAACTGCTGCTCAGGATAAAAGACTTTAAATCCTCTCAAGCTTCAATAAGCATAAACATATTTTGGCTGTGAGCCATTCAGTGATTTAGCACTTAGCCGTCGACTCTGTACCCAGACTGGGAGCCGGTGTGGAGCTCAGAGATCAGGGGAAATGTGCTCATCCGTCCAGGGAACCAGCGGAGGCGTGTCAAAGCATCAACAGGTTTGGATAATTGGCCGAGTGGCCAGCACACATATTTCACCGCCACTGTAATTACAAAGCCACACTTCCTCCTGTGCAGAGCCAGGTTTGATTTAGTCTGGAAGCCAGAGGCAGCCTGAACACGACGTGCAACAAAGCAAACTAATTTGGCTGAAATACGGCGGCTGGACATCAGCTGTTTTGCTCATGTGGGGTTTGTCCATTAGGAGGAGATCCGTGTTCATCTCAGCTGGTCGGCGCCGTGTTCACCACAGACAGCAGCGAGCTCATCTGCTGCTTCTGCTCATACCTGCAACCTGCAGGAGGAGCAGGTTGAGAAGCTCTCTTCTATGTGTTTGATGACATCTGCCTTCTGCACACTGTGGATTTTAATCAGTGTTGGAAGTTACTGAGGATCAGCGCTCCCCGTCCTTTAATCTCAGCCTCAACACGTGTTTTAAGCAGATCAGGTCGTGTTTCTATGATTTTTGTAGGTTTTATTCCCTAATATATAAATTGCTCAGTTAAAATCACATCATAAATAATGTTATAGAGTCTTAATCCAGTATTTACTGACATAAACACGCTGACTTGACTGAACTAACTCGTCTGTGTTTGGCTTCTTATTTATTAGTTTGAATTAGTTTTTATCACTTGTGTGGTTGGACTTTTGTTTTATTGCACTTTGTTTTTGAACAGTGTGTTACAAATATAGTTATTAATGTTATTAATGCTGAAGTTCTGGTACCGTCCTCAACCCTCTGAACGGGTGTTTTTGTTTGTTTGTTTGTTTGTTTGTTTGTTTGTTTGTTTGTTTCCCCCGTCACATGTTTAGCTGCTGTCTATATTTGTTTCTTGGACAGGATGTAACTGTTCTTTTCGTTGCTCTGTACTTGTGACCTGTACAAGGACAATAAATTGATTGATTGATTGGTTTATTGATTGATTGATTGATTGATTGATTGATTGATTGATTGATTGATTGATTGATGTTTACTCACCGTCGGCTCCGTTTTCACTGCGATATGAAGACCTGCAGCTCCACACACAACCACGACTAGAAGGAGAAAGAACTGAGAAAGATCTTTTGTTCAGTGTGAGATAAAAAACAACAACAAAGAAAATCTGAGAATAAAGATGAACGTTACATTTCTTTGATTATTCACTTTACGAATATTGAATAAACCCAGAACCCACATGTGACCACAGCAGCCCGTACTGTCCATATTTACCTGCTGAGATTCTGAATGTGTTCCAGGCTTGTCTGCTGCTGCTCAGACACATCCTGCACTTCATCCTGGTTCAGCCTAAAAGTCCTGAAGTGTTCTCAGCCGAGTCACTGACGGCTTCATGGAAACACCGAGCAGCTCAGAACCTAAAAGAAACTGATTTTTATTTATTTTTTAAAATGAGATGTGAAACAGTCATTTTAATGAAATATCACAACTTTAAGCAAATTTAAACAAATAACATGTCACAGGTGATGCGTTCAAAGACCCATGGAAAGGTAAAAGTCTGACTATTTTTCTGTTTTTACAGTTTCTGGCTGATCAGTGGTGTCATCTTGGTGATTTTTTAATTTTTAAAGATGTTTTTCAAACAGGCTGCTGAGTGAAGCTGTAGCTGGAAGATATTTTACAAACTGACTGGTTCTCGCTGAGCAAAGACGTCTGTATTCTCATTTCTTTTGCTCTTACATGTGATGTAAAGCCACAGAGGTCCAGATCTGACTGGATCTGCTGCAGACGTTTTCATCACGCATCACTTTTCCCTTCGTGATTCTTCTGCATAGTCAGTAAAAGCTGCAGTTATCCTATTAGGCAGAAAGCGGTTTCCCTGTGGGGAGACCAGGTTCTTCTTCCAGTTGAGTTCACGTTATTGATCGATGGTGGAGCTGCAGTGACCCGGATGTGTTCCCTCTCTGCTCTGGATGTTTTCTAAGCGAAGCCTTCAGTCCGACGGCTCAGGAAGCAACGAGCCGAAGCAGAGAGGAGTTTTATTTTGAAGCTTTGCAGATCAGCGACGGATTAAGTGAACACAGAGAGTCTTACTGAGGTGTTCTCAGTCGAGCCTGCTGGAGTCTGAAACCGTCTCCTGGTGTTTTCTGTTATCTAACGAACACACCAGACCGCTGCTCGCTGTTTTATTGGCTCACATCGACAGACTCACATCGTTTTCTTGGTCACTGAGCAGTTCAGCGACCGCTCCACTACATTTTTTATTCACGCTGAAAATAATAATAATAATGATGTTTTATATTTATTTAGGTGCACACAGAAGTTTTCTCCCCAAATAGCACAGTTTAGTTCTTTGTCAGCTGCCAGGCACATAGTGTAAACAGGGTTAGCGTTTCTTTAACCCTAACCCTTATTATCACGTCTGACTCTTCAGGGCTTCGGCTGGTGCTGCTGCAGCAGATCGGCTGCTTTGCCATCTGCACACCGTTCACCACCACTTTCTTGGAGGTATTGAGATTTTTTATCATTCACTTCAGAACGTTGGTTTATCAGGAGTCAAAGCTCTGTTTCCAGCCACACACTCTTTGCACTCTCTTCACTTCTGGCTGTTTTATCGTATCTCAGTGCTTCATTTTGATTTATTGCCTCACGTGCCTCCCGTCGTCTGTGCACAGTGAAGCTTCTGGTCTCCAGGCAGGTGTAGAAGCTCAGACAGATCTGTGAACAAAATTTAGCTCGAAATAAAAAGGAATTTGGTGTTTGTACCGCCAGTTAAAACCCAGTGATGTATCCCCTGTGTGGCCACTCAGGTCCAGACAGACCTGCTAAGTGTCAGCAGCAAGGAACTTCTGTAACCGCAACTTCCAAGTGCTCATTTATTTTATTATTAGGGTCCGAGCACCCAAAAGG
>NW_007578782.1:0-2334 GCF_000690725.1 Stegastes partitus
AATGGACTCTTTTGTGCGTCCCGAGTTGTTACATATGTGTGGCGAATTTCGTAGTTCTAGGTGAAACGTAGCGCTGATGGGACTCTGTAGAAATATTGTAGGGGGCGCAGTTGAGCTGTGTTGCATTTTTTTTGTTCGTGCCAACCACCTCTATATACCTATGAAATTGCGTAGCTCTAGGGCAAACATGCTTCCGACAGGACTCCATTGAAATTTTCAAGATGGCGCTATGGAGCAATTTCTGTAGTGAGGTGTGTATTTTTCTTCCAAATTATAACATTTTTTGGCGGGTCTGATGTGTGTGGTGATTTTGGTGAGTTTTCGAGTACGTTACGGGCCTCAAAAACGCGTCTCTTTGTCACGAATAATAAGAAGAAGAATCCGAGCAGTTCCAATAGGGTCTTTGCACCCTTTTGGGTGCTCGGACCCTAACGAGAGCCTCGTCCAAACAGTTGCAAAATGCTTTGTAGAATTTTGACGTCATGATTCAGGAAATAGCACCCTCTGTTGGCCAAGACATACAGTGCAGACCTTAAGCCTACATCAGTGAAATGAAAATCCATCCAACATTTTAAAATGTCAAACAAACCTAATTTATAATAGGGGCTTCTGACAACTCTAGGGAGTTTGAGGTTTAGTTTTTATTTGTTAGAATTACCAAATATATGTGCATATTAAGCAAACTGGTTTGATAATCAACCATCTCAGTGGTTGCACCAGTTACTGTGTATCGACTAAACACATTCTGTAAAGTGACACAAACAAAAACACTAAAGACACCTTTCCACAGCCTCTGTGATGTGTTGGAGCTCTGTGAGGTGAGAACAGTGAGATGCACTGAACAAGACAATGGGTGGCTCAGACGTTTTTTGGTTTATGAGTAACAAGCACACTTAAAAATTACACAGTGTGTCCCATCAGAAAGATCCCTGTGGACTCATGCATTATGGATGCTGTCTAGCCAGAGTTTTTTTTTTTTGCTCTTGTTGTTCTCTTGTCTAGACAGACAAGAGTGGCCATAAAGTGGCTCCAATTCCCTCCGAAGCAACAGAATGGGATCGTTGCAGTAGATCTTTTAAATTCACATACACCTGCTCAGAAACTTAGACTGATACAACCTTAGTCCTGTGGATTATTTAAGGATTCTGCCTTTTTGTCATGTCACTGTGATTTTGATTTGTTTTTTGTATAATTGCTATCCAAGGATAGAGGGTGCTATGCAGTCTTAATGTGACTGTAACGTTAAATGATGTGACACCTTAAACAGTGGTGATTGTTTCACCAGGTGTTTTTTCCATTTCATCACAGCGTAAAATAACTGATTTTACACGTTCATGTAGCCACACAGCGACACAGTGATATGTGTGGTGTTTGCTGTTATTGTCTGTTGTCAATAATGAAGCCCTCATAAGGAAAATTAACTTCAACGTATGTCGCAACATAGAGATTGGCACAATTTCACACACTGTGGCAGGTTCATCAAAGTGATACTGGCAGAAGATTCTTCCATTTTAATCTAATTGAATTTTAAGCAATTTGATTTATTTATTTATTTTTACTTTTTATTTTACCATATATTAATATTTGAAATCATTATTGTTATTATTGTATTTTAACAATCATTATATTCCATTTTTAGAAACAGCAAACACAGAAATGACATACTTTCCTGTTTGTCATTACTGCTACTCAATGTGTTACCAAAGGTGTGATATGGAATAATGTCCTGCCCTTCCACAACACACATTTGTTGTATTTTAACACATTTATTTGCTTTTTTGTGAGAAGGTGTGTGAGAAGGTATCAGAATGCCTGTAATATTGCTAAATCAACTGTCAACACTAGCACACTTCAAATACAATGCAATGTCCACACAATGTTCCTTTTTAGGACTCCCAGGAATCTGAGGCTGGCTCAAATGAACAGTTCAGTTTTAGGCCCAATTGTATGTGGACATGTTTCCACATACAAAGCATCATTTCACTGCTACAATGCAAACAATACACAGATATACCTTTTCCTGAGACCAGGTAACCCCAGAACCTCACGGCTGTTTTAGATTTAGTCCCTGGGATGGCAGCTGTGGAATGGCACAGCATCCTCTTCAGTAGAAAAACTAAAAATCAGAAATCATATTATTCAGTCCGACAAACTGCACCAGTGTCATTGAAAGAGACCTTGGCCTCTTGTAATAAAATAAAATAAAATAAAATAAAATAAAATAAAATCCAAATATATATTGTAGAGTAGTAATTTTAGTACAGAACTAGTCAGGTTAATCGCCACAATTTTAATGCTGTAGGGTTTTAGTCTTACACTTCAATTTGTCACAAA
>NW_007578782.1:2347-14595 GCF_000690725.1 Stegastes partitus
AATAATGCTTATTTATTATGTATTACAGTGAGCTAACATAGTGTTTTATATAATTTTTGAAATGCAACTCCAATCATATTTAAAAAAAGTTAATTCATTTTCATAATTTTTAAAAAATGTATTTTATTTTTGTATTTTTACTGGAAAGCACTTTGGTGCAACATCTGTTCTTTCCAATGTGCTAAATGAACAACTGTGACTTGACTTGACTGTTAATGTGAAGCCTTAATTCAGACTTAAGCACTGAACCATTAAACCAATACATTACCCAATCCTGCTTCCTTCAGCTAAGAGCCGTCTCCAGAATTTAGTCATTTACACACTTATTCTCTGAAGGCTTAACCGCTGTGACTGCCTCCTTCTGGCATAAACCCAGAGTCACTCTCTCACCTCGAACTGGTTCAAACTTCAGCAGCTCAGATTCTTACTGGTTTTAGCAGATGACATCACATCACCACAATCTTCTCTCAGTTGGCTCCCTGTTTGATGTTAACATTTTACTGATTACTTTTTCAGCTACATAACAGAAACGTTGAGTACACATGAGCAGCTCACAGGTTTTCATCCAGGCGGGAGGATCTTGTGACTGTTTCAAGTTTGAGACTTTTAACCTTTTGAGCAGCACACCACAAAACATGTGTGATCATGTTTTTACCTCTACTCCTTTGATCAGAGTGATCTTTCTCATTGTTTTCTGTCTGATGTTCTTTTACAGAGATTATTTCATGTGAATACAACACAGTAAATTGTGTGTTTCTTGCACTGTCTGCATGATCTATTTTAGCCCTGAGAAACGCACCCTGAGCATAATGTCAGTGCATTTCTTCAGACGTATCATAGCTCAACTGAACAGACAGACCCTCAAGTGTAAAAAGGACTCAATAAAATAACACAGAGCCCTATCATAAATCAAGCAGATACTTGCCTTACTGAACATTTTCAGGCAGATAACCAATATTTTGTGAGATTTCCCTCAGATGCTGCCTCAGCCTACATGATCCACTCAAAGGAAAAGAGTTCTGCAGGCAGCATATTTATCAGATACATGCAGTCACCACCTTACTTCCCTCTGCCAGTGTTTTTCAGCTATGTATTGACAGTTATGTATTTAGACCTTTAGCCTTGATTAAAAAATGCTGCAAATTATTTGTATATGAACCTCCAAATTAGTGGTTTTGTGTCTGAAGAAGTTGAGGTGCTTATAGTTAAAGTTTAAACGGATTGGTACACTGTATTGTTGGTTTGCTATTAACAAAACCACAACAGCAGTGTGGCTCTTAAAGTGAGGTCTCTACTTGAACAAGCCAGTATTACTGGGAGGAAACTGTCTTTCTGTATCCAGTAGGACCAGTAGGAGGCAGTGTGGTATTTTGGTTAAGTAGATTAACAAGTAAACGGCCCTTTATCACCTTTCAGTGGATTTACCTCCCTCCATCTTTTTATCAGTTTGACATACTGAGGTCGTGCATCAAGTCCACCAGTGGCTTTCTTGTCACATGTACAGTTAGTTATGAGGGTTGTGTTAAATAATAAGCAAGAATTACATTTAGAATGAAAAGAAAGAGCCACCAGTTTGTATCATTTTGCTACTTCTTGTGTTTTATTTTTGATGTGTTGTGTCTTGTTTAGTGTCTCATTTTGTCTTGTTCGGGTTGTGCTTTTTCCTTTTGCCTCCTTTGTGTCGTTTTGTATCCTGGTTGTGTCATGTTGGCCCCCTTAGTGTCTCATTTAGTTGTTTTGTCTCCTGGTTGTGTGGTTTTGTGTTTCATTTGTGTCATTTTGTGTCCATCTGTGTCGTTTTCCATCATCTCATGTTGTTTTGAGTCTTAGTTTTGGTGTTCTGTGTCTCGTTTTGTCTTGTTTGTGTCATTTAATGATTTATTTGCAATATTTTGTGTCTTCTTTATGGCGTTTTGTATCATTTATTGTCATTAGCATTTATTAGTGATTATTACTGATGATACAAAGCATCTACATGTAGCTGAAATTGACCACAATGGAACACAAAACCACCACCAAAAAAACTGTAACATAACAATGAGACACACAAACAGCTGGTGTATATGTATGAGTTTCAGTTGTGTCATGTCTCTGATTGTAGGGCATGATACACACACACACACACACACACACACACACAGATACATAATTGCCCTTTACTGAACACACTACAAACAGAGACGTTCCATATCAGTATATCATCAGATGTTGTCTGAAGAACTCTTTGTCTGTCTGATTTGATCTGACCCTCATTTCCTTCTCTCTAAAAAAACAAAACAAAACCTCACACCACTGTTAGTTTGACACAGAACACTTTACAGGGTGACACTTCTTTCACAACTACTGCAAATAAAAATAAGCTGACATTTGCTTCTAAAACACAAAAGATACCAATGAAACAAAGACTGAAGTATCAATATCTTGAGCAACTGCTTATTTACAATAAAGATACAGTATTAATGTATTTTGCCATTGTGCAACAAACACATAACAAATTCACACTGATGATTATGTCTCTGCTTTTGTTCACATAATTTCTTAACATGATGCTACATGACAAAGCAGTAAGAGCTATTAAAAGGAATATTAAGATGATCACAAATACATTTCTAGCAAATAATTGTCTAAACAAGTCATTGAAACATGCTGAGCAAGCCTGATGGTAACACCAACCTGCCTAACATCACTACTGACTACAGCATTACAACAAAATGTATGGAATAAGGATGAGTGTAAAAGCACTATTAGCAGTGTTGCCATTTATATTGAAGCTAAATCCAGGTCATAATTCTTTAATATGATCTAGAACAAAACCGCACAAACTGCTGCATGTCTGATGTTGGGATGGCAGCAGTTGTACAAAAGTTGTCAAACATGTTTGAACTGCAACGCTGCATTTCATGTTATTGTCGGTGAGTCTCTTGTTTTATTGATGACGCTCTGCCTTTCATGGACCTGAAACAAAATCACAATAGGTACAACTGAACAACTGAAAAACAAAGATAGTAGTGAGGGTGAAACAGTATTTGCTGTCGAAATATTATCAAGCAGTATAGAGTTTGTCAGAGATGACCACAATTAAACTTGAGAGTAAAAATTATCTTCATCTTTCTCAGATCTGAAATCAGTTTGTGTCTAAATGTGAGATTGGTGCTATTTTTTTTATTATTGTCGTACAGCAGCAAGAGAAATAATATGATTGTCCACCATCCTTTACTTGAAAATAAAGCCAAACTGTGAAACAAAATATTAGTCAATATAGGGCAGTAATAGTGCAAGTTTTACTTGTGCAAGTCATATGACATTTTTAAAAAAAAAAATGTTGTGTGTTTTCTGTTAAAAACACAGCTAATATGTTCACATTTACATTTTGAGGAATAATGTGTAATGTTTTGACATTAGTTGCACTTCAAAAGACTATCAGAACCAAAGGAAGGACAAATCTATCAAGACTAATTTCAAGTAGGAACTCAGTTGTCCTTACAAATGACTTAACTGACACACTGAGGTATTTTTTGATTATAATAATAATTAAAAAGAGAAAAGAAACTGACTGATCTAAAAAAAAAAAAAAAAAAAAAACATGGTAAAGTGATGATATATTTTATTTTTCTCTCTCTCTCTCTCTCTCTCACACACACACACACACACACACACACACACACACACACACACTATTACTACAGTAGTATATGTGATACTTTGTGCACTCACTGACCTTCACAAACTTCAGGCTGGTGGATAGGTGTCACATTAATGTAATCATTGGCTGCTTCATCTGCAACAATAATGTCAGATGAATAAAAATTAGTCACCTATGACATAATCTCTCAAAGCTCCACATTAATCAGAGTTTATACTGTACCATTCTCAGTGTTTGCTGTTGTGACTGATTCATAGACAGAAGCATCACCTAGAGGTCAGTGAAGACAAATGAAAATTAACCATCAAATGTGTCACCTTTTTGTAAAAAACAAAGAAAAGAATCAAAGTGATGGTTGTGAAAAAAATGATCCAAAAAAACTGACCATAGAGCAGACTGGAGTAAACTTGAGTTTCATTCTGTCTCTCAGTTTGATGCTTAGCAGAGCCCTGACTGATGTTCAGAGTGAGCCTAGCACATGAAGGAATTTCATAAGAAACGGGTAAAGCGCTGTTACAATGTTCAAGAAGAGAGAAGAGTATTTTACCAACCAGTCAAAATGTGGATCTGTAAAAAAGACAAAAAAATATATTACACTGTTTTGTATTCAAATTGTTTTTTCATGTCATTAGAATTTATCTGTGATATTCAGTAAATTATTGACTGGAAAAGGTCTCACCCTTTGACTTTCTGTAGCAGTACAGCAGCAGAGACAGCAGGATCATGATCAGTAAAATTCCACAAATCAGAGCAATAATAGACGGGACTGCAAGTGAGGAGCTTTCAGACCCAGAACCTGCAATTATTAAATTACTTTAGGTACCTAAATTATGTGAAACCTTTAATGCCACAATGCAGGTACAAACATTATAAATACATGTAAATATAACTGTACTGTGGACTGTCATCACTTCCAAACTTCTCTCTTCTAATATCATAAAACAAAAGAAGCCAGACTGCTATGGGTTTAGTGTGAGGTACTAAGTCAACTGAAAATCGCATTGATAACCCTTAACCAAAATCAAACTAAACGGCAAGTATATTAGATATTGAAAATATTAACCTAATCCTATCAGTTCTCTTCAACTCCTTCCATTTAATTTGTTACCAAATGTAGCAGAATCTCCGACAGTCATGAGGTAAAATGTGCTCACCAACTCAACAATGTCATTGGTCAGAGTAAAACAATGTGCATTTTATTTATTGATGAGCCAGTAAACACCTTTCACGCTGAAATACCAAGTTGATGTGTAACTTGAAGCACATGTGACAGACTAAGACTTTAAACTACTGGGGAATTGACTGGTAATTATTCATGGTATGCAGCAGCTACGTATCTGTGTTCTTTATGTATAAGTAATAATAAATGTATACTTTTCTATTTCACATTACACACATTACACAAACCCAATTTTCAAGAAGTCTCATGACACTTACTCATTTTAATTATGTGACATTTTGAGCACATTTATCTTAAGCTTAAATAAAAGAAAATAAATAGTTGTGATTCTTACGTACATTTCACTGCCATCCAACTCTGTGCTGATTCTTTTTCTGAGTACTGACATTTGTAGAAACCTTCATCTGACTTTGACACTGCAGGGATGCTCATCTCTCCTCTGCTGTCATTTTGGACGCGTTCGCCATTTTTATAGAAAAGCACATCAGAAAGAACATTTTCTGTCCTCAACTTGCAGCCTAGAGTAACAGAATCTCCCTCAGTCACAGGATGGACGGGGCTCACTAGGATAATACCGTCATCATCTGTAATACAAACAATATGAATATTCATGTAAGCTGGTGTAGTCTGATATACAATTATTAGGACACATCTCACATGTTTGTAATCCTATCTACAACATATTTTTCAATCATGAATATAGTCAGTATTTACACACAGAAACAAACAAGCAGGTAATTGTCTCAGAATCTGTAATAGTGATAGAATATTTAATTAACTGATTGAGCAAGTATGACGTTTTACCACAAAAACAAAAACTTTTTTAGATAGTCCAAATTGAAATGAAACAGAGTCCAGAAGTTTCAAAATGGTTCTCCTGATTTAACTAAGAATATATATATTAAAATATGGGCATACATTTCATTTTCAACAATCAGTGATGAAATGTCTATGATACTTTCTTTGTTTTGTATTATTGTGACATGCAACTATATATGGTTTAGAAAATACCAACTTTTACCAGACATCAACTTTTGGGTAATATGTGCTTAAAGATGGGACTTTTATTATGTTATTTTTAAATGGCTTTATTTATTTTCATATTTTTTACTCACCCATACTCTGAAACAACGGTAAGAAAAAGCAGGGAAAATGTCAAGCTTTCATCTTTGATAGTTTCAAATATTTTCCTTCAAACATATTCAAAAATTTGAATGTGTGACAAAATGTCAACAGGCAATTGTATTTTACAAATTATCTGAGAAAGTACTTGTTGAATCAAGCTAAAATTTGATTTTTATTTACTATTTAAATATCCATAGTTTATGATTTAAAAAAAATAAAAAAAAGTTTCCAGTAAATCAAAGGTGGTGGAGTAGAAGGCCCCGATGATTTGAGATGGAATAAACCAAGCACAACTTATGTTGCCAGCTAACATTTTTGTAGTACAAATCACCTTCAACCAAAAAAACTTTAGCAGGGGGGTGATTGGTGATGTGGAATTCAATGGCCAGTTTGACAAATTGCATATAAGAAATATCAGTTCACAACAGTAGAAAATAATGTTAGCATTCTCTAAGTATAAACAAAAATATACTGGTGGATGGCTGTTGTCAAAGGAAAAAAGAGCACACATCAGTTTAGACTGAATTAACAGGACATATTATATGTTAGTTTGATTAATATATACATAATTATTATAACACAGATATAGAAAAATATAATAACTCACACTGTCCAGTGATGTTTACTGCATTGCTGAATGCTGAATCAGACTCACACCAGTACACTGTTTTCCCGTACTGTATCTTATGAACAATACGTGTTGATCCATTCATTGTTCTCCATCCAGGACAGTGTTGCAGAACGCTATCTTCAGTAAACATGCTCACTCTCCCTTCAGAAGAGTTTCCTCCACAACTTAGTGAAACAGAATCAGAGAGAAAGTGCTGCACTGTGTTAGGATCTACTGTCAGAGATGCTGCTGAATGAAGATCTGCAAAACAAACAATGATAAACAATCAAACCTTAGTACATACCGTGTTCAATAAAAAAATTAAATACTAAGGAAAGAATACATTTCCACTGAAAAATAACAAATCTAGCAAATGCATTATGATAAGTTAATAAATGTCTGATTTTAAATTAAAGAGAGACGTTTAATTTCAATGTAACTGTTTTACAATAAACATGTGGACTGTACAAAACTATCGAAGAAACTCAGTAAAAACAACAACAATGTTAAAAAAACCCAAATTTAAACTAAAAAGTTTGACCAGATGCTAGCATGAGAAGGAAATGTCATTGGGTCACAGCAATAAGTACATTTATTCCATTGTGAACATATAAATGTCCATCCATCCATCCATCCATCCATCCATCCATTATCTATACACCATTTAATCCTCAGTAGGGTACATATAAATGTACACAATAAAACTAATTAATTAATTAAAACTTAAGATGTTCTTTATTTTTTAAGACTTGTTTGTCATGAGCAGGCTGGAAAGACCAAACTGAACAGTAAGAGAAATAAGAGAAATGCAGACTGACCTCCAGACCAGACAAACTTAGATTCACTGTAACCAGTATAATACACTGGCTCTCCTTTTCCAGCTCTACATGCATATCCTGCTGTCTGTGTCTGTCCATGAACAATGTAGGAATCTTGTTCAGTCCCGCTGGTGCTACCAGGCAGCAGCTCATAACGGTACGAGTTGCCTGATAGATCAGGAACAGCCTTATACCAGTAGAACCTCCATCCTGTGGACGGATGTTCAACCTTACAGCTGAGGGTTACTGAGGCTTCAGGAGTCAGCCATGATGGAGACACAGTGAGAACAGCTTTGGTTTCTGTTGGAAAGATATTTTTTTCAAAATGAAACATGTCACTATTGTTGTTTATGGAATGAATGCAACGTTTACATTGTGGCATTGTTTCTCTCTGTCAGTCTAAATAAATGCAACAAGCATTTTGTTGTGCTCCAGACAATATGTTACTGAAGAGATTCAGCTTAATGATCACAACTGATGAAATATAATGTGACTCTGAGTACTGTCAAATTGAAGGAATCACTCCAAACTGTTGAAGACTGTTGGGCAGGTTTTGCTCTGCATTTACACTCGTACTCTTTATTGTAGTATGAAGGAGCAGAATTTATTTTGATTCAGAGGTTTGCTTAAACTGATAGATTTCCATTCATAGCTCTCCTCCATGGAGCTCACATTTAAGACTTCTCGTCTCTTCTCTATATATCTGAGGCCACTTATGTTGAAACTGGCAACTTCAAGAACCACCATCACAGGCAGAAACAAGACAACAGGTTAAGTCAACATTCACCACAATGACTTCAGAATCTAATAACGGCATTCATTAATCCTCACAGAACTTTTTAAAACATTTGTTATACATTGAAAACTCACCATTTCTTCTGATTTGGACTGGATCGCTGTCCTCTGTGTAATAAACAAAGGTTCCTCTTCCTCCACTGCACCAGTAGAGTCCTCCCTCTGACACACTGATTCGTCCATTTGAACGGAAAGCTGCATCTTTTGTGCTCAGGGGTTCAGAGGATTTCTTATCGCTGTACCAGAAGTATTCCCATCCAGATGATTGGTTCACTGAGCAGACCAGGGTCACGCTGCCTCCTACTGGAATGTCTCTGACGTCAGCCTTCAATAGAGCCTTTGGTTTACCTGTTGGTGAGTTTAGAATAATGATGATAATGATAAATAAAAGGGTAATCACTGTCATTGTCTCATTGGAGAAACTTGGTAAAAAAACAAAACAAAACATAATGGACCTCGTCCTGGTATTAAAAATAATGTTGTCATGGCCAGCGTACTTTCATTCATTTATTACTGCTCTAGATCTTTATGTAATAAATTATGTGGTTCATGTTACCCAACAAGTTAACTGAAACAGAAAACATGTGGTACAATGTTCACTGTTGACTGTCCCATGCTCTGCTGACCTACGCAGTAGAAACTGCCGCTGTCATTTTACTTCTGGTCTACCTCCTTTTCAGTTTCAGACTCAAGTCTTCCCACCTGGTAAAAGGCTCAGATACCCTCTGGGAGAGCGCTTTGTCAGAATCTGCACCAAGTGTTGACCACCTGAGTCACCTGAGTTTTATTCAATAAAGAACGTTGTATCTCATCCATGAGTGGAAAAATATTCTTTAACCCTGTTCAGGACTTCCATGTTGCCATATGTAGAAGTTTTTCAGGGTCCATTGAACTCCAAGAAAGAATATGTGCAAAGTATTTGTTGGTATTCATTATAGACTTTATACTATGTTCAATACATTTTCTGATAAGTTGACGTATTTTTGGTTCCAAATGCATGACAAATGTCCCTCTTTTTATATTTAAGAAAAAAAAATCTTTTAATAAAAAGACAGTTGAGCGGGCGACCCATGAACAGGGGCTATATACGATGCAGTGGTCGTGGGTTCGACTACCACTCACGACGTGCTGGTTATGATTTGGACATACTACACCAACACAGAGTCCGATCGGAGACTACCAGTTACCCGAGAGAGAAGGAAGCACAAACGGTGCGAACGTAATCAAAGGAGGAGGAAGAGAGACGGGATCCATGCTAGGCTAAAGGCTAAACCCTCCAGACCAGCAGAATCATCGCTCAACAACAAGCTGGACGAGCTACGTTTGCTGGGAGAAACCTGCAGAGAGTGGAAAGACTGCTGCGTGTCTCCTTTAACAGAAACATGGCTCCATGACAACATCCCAGACGGCCATACAGATGGAGTGGACGACATTGTTCTGGGCGGACAGACAGGCAGCTAGCTCTGAACTTCTCCAGAGCTGCTGCAGGAGCAGGACACTGAACATTGTCAGGGACTCCTCACAGCTTCTCCATAAACTGTTTGAACTGCTGCCATCAGGCAAATGTTTCTGGAGCATTAAAGGAAGAACCTCCAGACTCATCAACAGCTTCATTCCACAAGCTGTCAGAATGCTGAACTGCTGATCCAGATATGCAAACACTTCTTTATTTCATTGCTTGTATGTACTGTAAATGACAATAAACTTAATTTGATTTGATTTGAAAAGACAACAAACGTGACTTACGTGATACTGACAATGAGACGGCTTTGCTCCACTCAGTTAATGAATAGAGGTCATCTTTGCGTCTACCCCTACACATGTAGTCTCTGCCGGATTCGGAAACCTTGAACATGTAGTAGTTATTGGCTGTCCAGTGTATATAGGACTTGGTTCCTCTCCATTCGTACACCCACGTGGTGGTTTCCCCTCCAATGATCTCACATGTCAGAGTGATTCTTTCACCACTGAAGATCTGAGGCCAGCGTGATGTTAAAACCGCCTCATTGGAAACTGTTCCAACCAGATATGAACAATTGGTCAAAGAGAAACATGAAATTAGCAAATAAAGCATTGCAGGTGCCATCAGTAATTCTAATAGTAATCATAAAAGCAGGCACATTTCAAACAAAGTGACTGAACTCACAGGTGATCCTAACGGTGACCTCATCGCTTAGATGAGTGTGGAAAACTGGTTTTCCTCTTCCTCCTCTGCACTGGTAGACGCCTCCTTGTGATACACTGAGAACTCTGTTATCTCTGTCATTTGCTTCAAGCGGATTCAGTACAACTTCAGAGGTTTCCTGGGTAACTTTGAGCCACTCATATATCCAGCCAACAGAGTTCTGCACAGAGCAGGTCAGTTTCACACTGCCTCCTACTGATGTGTTTGTGGTTCCTGGTGTCAGTGTGGCCGTGGGTGTAGCTGCTGGTAAAAAAAACCAAACATGCAATTATTCTCACGGCAATGACTCAGAAAACTACAGAAGAAAATAGAAGTTTAGGTTTGTTTTCTTGTTTTGTTAACTTTAAATTCTTCATCATCTTCATATTTGAAAAAGCAAAAATATAATTGGCCATAACCTAACACTTTATATCAATTAATGATCATTTTCACTGCAATTTAATATATTTCAATGATATGTTTCAACATAGTGAGAGACCTTCTGGTTTAAAATCTCAATAAGCGCATTACAACAGCTTCTTTATTGTCTTGTCTAAAAAAGTTGCATTTACACTTCACAAATATGTTGCACTACCAAAAGATGCACACAGATGTTACTTCCACAGTGCTCTGTCCTGTTTTGGGTTTAGACAGAGGAAACAATATCAACTGCCAGCTATAATTAGATAAAATTTTAGATGCGTAGAGTTAAATCATGTTCCCTTTTCTTATTATAGTTGGTCTATTCCATCTGCAACAGGTGTTACTGCACACCAAAGAACATGGTTATTTCAGATGACAGTCTTTGAGCTTTTTAGCATTTTTTCCTGATAACAGCTGGAAAAGTAAAAAAAAGTGGTCAGTTTCCATTTTTCAAAATTATACAATAATAATAATTCTATGTGTGCTGTGTCACATAGTAAATAATAAAAAAGGATGATGAAATAAATGGATGTACCTGAAACAGTTAAAGAGACAGTATTACTATTCGTTGTGTTTTTTGAGCTCTTCCTGCGACCAATGCACTCATAGTCACCACTGTGATGTGTAGACAGACGTCCGAGTGTGTACCGTTGATGCGTGTTTTCTACGACATATTCTTGGCCATCCTTGTTAATTTTGTACATCCACTGGTCACCTTCTTCTTCGTTCATGTCACATATGAAGGTGACATACTCTCCGATGAAAAAAGTGGACCAGTTGGGATCAGTCGTCAGCACAGCAGCATCTAGCACCAACACAAACACGTACTGACATACCACATTTTGTTTAACTCTGCAATATCTGTGGACACACTGTTTACACTGACTAAAAAATAAGAATAAAACACAGAAGATAATGTGACTGACAGCTAAAGACTCAACCTAAGTGAATGACATGAATGAAAAAAAAGTAAAACTGAGCAGCTACCTTGAGCGTGTCCATCGTAGAAGAGTGTATTCAGCACTAAAATAAAGATTGAAACTTCAGATATTATTATAATGAATAACTGGCATTCACAGGGGAATATTAAACCGGTTTAATGCACAGAATCCATCAAATTATCACTGCTGATGAACCAATATTGTTTTTCTGTGATGATTTCACACAGTTCTCGGATTCTACATCGAAATAAGTCACTTTCCAAAAAGCCTGTCAATGTGTACGAAGCAATAAAGTTGGTGAAAAGTTGCCAGTACTCACAGGGTAGCAACAGGACGGACAGCCAAGTGTGTCCCATCCTCAAATCCAGCACTGACCCTTTGACACTTGTTGCTTTGTCTCTGAAATATGTCCACTTTGTATGAAGGAAACAATTGAAGATAAACTATCAGCTGTGTGAAACAGAAAAGTTTCACACGAGAACCAAGCCACTTCCTTCTCAGCTCTTGCATGCAATGCACGTGACCGCATTCTTCTTGCAGCTGCACCGC
>NW_007578782.1:15705-18735 GCF_000690725.1 Stegastes partitus
CCTAACCCTAACTAACTAAATAATTACCTAAAGAACTAACTAAATAATTAACTAAAGAACTAACTAAAGACTTAACCAAAGAACTAACTAAATAATTGACTAAATAATTACCTTGTGGTGATTGTGTGATTTTGTATTTGGTTTTTATTAACATTTTCTGGGTGCAGCTGGAGTGTCTGTGTCAATGTTTTTCAGGCCGGGCGGGGCTGATTGGAGGAGCGCACGTCGGCACCTTCACAGCTGTGGCTGATCATCCTCGTTACGCACTGGATAAAGCCACTGGTCTTTCTGGGCTCCAGTGCGAGACAATTGCCAACTCTCCTGTGGTACCTAGTCGCCAGCTGAAGCACATGTGTTTTTCCCTTATCTTCTCGAGCCTACGAGTTACTGTGTGTGTTTTTCTCCTTCTCCAGCGTCTCCTCCACCAGCCGCTGTTTCCAGCTTCTCCAGCCCCACTTCGCCAGCTTTTGGTTTGCCCCCACGGATCCACGAGCCGGGAATTCCTCCACTCGAGCACCGACACGGGAAGAGCACCACGGAAGAAACACCACACGAGCACCGGGTTTGGAACGTCACCATTCACACGCGCACCATATACGGACAAGACGCCATACGAGCACAAGCCGCACGGATAATCACATAGAAAGGACACTTCCCCTCACGACACCAGCGCACCAGCCCTGGATTCCCTCACCTGCCTCCCTGGTTTCCTCACTCCCTTATTCCCTTAAAATAAAACCTGTTTTTCTCTAACCTTGTGCCTTTTTCCGTTCTGGTCCAGCCCTACATCGCACCGAGTGGTCACCGACCACAACATACCTAAAGAACTAACTAAAGACTTAACCAAAGAACTAACTAAATAATTAACAAAAGGACTAACTGAGAACTCAGTTAATATACTAACTAAATGATTCCTCCGTCACTGGCTGAGGTCCGTCTCAGCGGACAGATGAGGTCTTTTGGCCTGAGGAGGAGTTTCTTTAGCTGATTCTGTCACAGATGCTGCAGAACACAAACCAACACATGATCAGTCTTCTGTGAAACACCTTAGAGACAAGATGCTGCTTCATAAACCTGCACTAAGCAACACGTTAACACTAACACTGATTCAAAATGACATTCATTTTAAAAGACTCATGACATGATCAGTTTTTCAAGACACAATGAGGCAGTCTAACCTCAGTGTTGTTGTTCACTTGGGAGGAAAGTTGTTTTGTGTCATTTATGTTGAA
Organism: Stegastes partitus; assembly: GCF_000690725.1. Lineage (NCBI taxonomy): Eukaryota > Metazoa > Chordata > Actinopteri > Pomacentridae > Stegastes > Stegastes partitus. Next base: position 16,938 of record NW_007578782.1, read on the forward strand.
TTTAATGTTTGATCATCTGTATTGACCCTGAACTTCCCCTTAAAATTTTAGATGAGCTTGTGTCTCCTTCAGAGTTTCTTGTATTAATGTAAATGTTCAATAGTCCCTCAAAGTGATAAACAAGTTTTACGAAGGCCTTTAAAAAACGTTTTACAAATACAAACGTCATCTTGTTTTTATCCAATCAAAACTTGTCTTACCTGCAGCCGTGGAGGACTTTTTAGGACTCTGTCTTTTCCGCTTCTTTCTCTGAAAGAAAACACATGACACGGTTTATTTATGATATCTGCTCATTTTTGTATGGCTCTGACATTTGTACTGGTATGAGTTGTAAGGAAGCAGAGTGAACATACATCGTTGCCGCTGACCGACCAGTCGGGGTGTTGTTGAGCGTGGAGCAGTCTGAGTGTGTTGGCCTGCTCATGGTATTTTGCCCTCTGCTCATTTGTCAGAGATCTCCACTGTGGACAGACAACAACACATTGTTAGCAACTTAAATCATTTGCTTTTAAGGAAAGAACAAATGTCCCTGTCAAGATGTGACACACAAGCACAACGACAGATAAACAGTTGGGATCAAACTGTGACTGAATCTGTGACACAGGGTCTCAGACACACTTACTCTCTCTCCCAGCACGGCGTTGACAGCTACGCTGTCTTTCCCTTTCAGCTCAGCCACCACGTTTGCCCTCTGCTCCTCCAGATACAGTATGAAGGCGTTTGGTGGCTTTTTGACGTAAGGACGGTCGTTCTGCCCGTCATTACGAGTTCTCTTTCTGTGGAGACAAAACAGAAACAAAAAGTGAGCGTATGATGCCGCTGTGTGGAATTGTGAGAAAGTGAAAACTTTTGATAAAAAGCAAGATAATAAGGATTTTCAATACAAACTTAAAATGCATCTTTAGCTTAGCTGTTTGGTTGGTTAAACTCTAACTGAAAGATGCTGATTACAATCACATTCATGCCAGTGTGTGGGTGAACGAATGACACCTGAGCCACTGCTACACATGAGTCAGCTCCAGTTAGGAAAACCATATTTTGTCCAACAGCAGATCAAACTTACCGTGACTTGGAGGGGCTGACTGCAGGAGCAGGAGGGCTAAGCCCATACAACACCTTTCCATTCCTACACAGATCATAGAGAGACACATACACATGTCAGATAATATAAAGAGTGTGTGAACATACAGAGGCTCAGCAGTTGGTGTTTTTTTTACTTACAGGAACCCGACTGGTCGCAGGTTAATGTTCATGTTGTCCAGGAGATAGATCACAGGAACATTCTGGGGAAACAAATGAACGCACAACAGTTGATTAGACAAGTTGCAGCGGTGTCATCTGTCCAACAGGTGGGCCGACTGATCTTCTCTTTTAGATATAATAATTGAAATGTAAACATGCGGAGCATTTACGACTATCAGCTAAATAGCTGTAATGTGTCTGAAGGTTTCCACTGAGGGTCACAAAGTTCAGGAGTTTGTATTGATGTGAGGGCTGGGTGACCATGGGACAAATGAATGTCCTAATGCAGCTTTTAATGGGTTCCCAATTGAATTTTATTTCTAAAGCTGGCTTTCTAGTTAAAAATCTGCACTACAGATGTGTAGCCGTGCTCTGTTCTCCTACAGTGACACCATTAAAGCTGCTCCAACCCAACAGTGGAGACGTTCAGTGTGTGTGTGGTTAACCAGGGGTCTTACTGGGTCCAGTTGAGGAGCAGCAACAGGGCCAGTGGAGACGCTGGTCCCAGGACAGTGATACAGCAGGTCCTGTGGAGGAAGAGGGAAGGTGAAGCAGC
>NW_007578782.1:19274-23872 GCF_000690725.1 Stegastes partitus
TTGGTTAAACTCTAACTGAAAGATGCTGATTACAATCACATTCATGCCAGTGTGTGGGTGAACGAATGACACCTGAGCCACTGCTACACATGAGTCAGCTCTAGTTAGGAAAACCATATTTTGTCCAACAGCAGATCAAACTTACCGTGACTTGGAGGAGCTGACTGCAGGAGCAGGAGGGCTAAGCCCATACAACACCATTCCATTCCTACACAGATCATAGAGAGACACATACACATGTCAGATAATATAGAGTGTGTGAACATACAGAGGCTCAACAGTTTGTGTTTTTTTTACTTACAGGAACCCGACTGGTCACAGGTTAATGTTCATGTGGTCCAGGAGATAGATCACAGGAACATTCTGGGGAAACAAATGAACACACAACAGTTGATTAGACAAGTTGCAGCGGTGTCATCTGTCCAACAGGAGGGCCGACTGATCTTCTCTTTTAGATATAATAACTGAAATGTAAACATGCGGAGCATTTACGACTATCAGCTAAATAGCTGTAATGTGTCTGAAGGTTTCCACTGACGTTCACAAAGTTCAGGACTTTGTATTGATGTGAGGGCTGGGTGACCATGGGACAAGTGAATGTCCTAATGCAGCTTTAAATGGGCTCCCAATTGAATTTTATTTCTAAAGCTGGCTTTCTAGTTAAAAATCTGCACTACAGATGCGTAGCCGTGTTCTGTTCTCCTACAGTGATACCATTAAAGCTGCTCCAACCCAACAGTGGAGACGTTCAGAGTGTGTGTGGTTAACCAGGGGTCTTACTGGGTCCAGCTGAGGAGCAGCAACAGGGCCAGTTCAGATGCTGGTCCCAGGACAGTGATACAGCAGGTCCTGTGGAGGAAGAGGGAAGGTGAAGCAGCGGGAATACACACACTCAGTACAGCACCTCAAACACCAACCAACACTCTTCATTTTGAGTCCTGGTTTTCACATTATTCACTTGACAGCTTCAAGACACCAAGTTCTTGTGAATTGTTTTTGGTTTTTTTTCTTTTCTTTTAACTTACATTCATATGACTAATTAGCAGTGATTGTGTTTTCTGATTAGCAGAGATTCACAGTGCTGTTGTACAACAGAATACATGGGATGTGACAAGTCAGCGAGTTTGGATTCAGATCAATCATTTCTCTTGTCTTGTTCTGGCCTGCAGTACCAAACACTGGTAAATATAAACCATGATGACATGTGTTCCTCGTCTTTACTCAGTGTCCTACCTGTCCCTGGCTCACTGTCCCTGCCTGACTGTACAGGTGAGCTGGCTGTGTGCTGGTGTGAGCAGCTCTCAGTGGACCTTCCTCTTCAAACACAGGAGAAGCTGCTGTGCTGTGGCTGTCTCCTGGCTGAGGGGGACACTCTGGTCCATCAGAGACAGTAGGGCTGGACGGTTCCTTCAGCAACTCACTCATTATGAAACCTAGAGAGGGATCCATCTCTCCCGGTTCCATCTGCATCAGTATTCGCTCGATCTCTGTACTGATGTCCATTTCGGATACGCAGACGTGTTGTACGTCTTTATTGCTCTACAAGAAAAACTCAGAACAACGATTACATGTGACTTTTACTCGCTGCATTTATGTGACAGCTGTAAAGTGCTGCTGTGACCTGTTGAGCACATCGGTGTCATTATTTGTCCAGACACTTACAAACCTACAAATAAACGGGGCTGAAACCCCAAACCCACGCTGCACAGGGAGAACATGCCCCACACTGAAAGATCCGAGGCGTCCTAACCGGGACGCCAATCGGGGATCTTCTGGCTGTGAAGCGACCCGCTAGCAGCTACTGCTAGCTGCTACTGCTAGCTAACATGCTACTGCTAGCCAACAAGCGGTAAACTATAGTCATTTAATATACACATTTTTCTCCGGTAGAATATCAAATGAACAGCTAAAGTAAGTGTAGTGTGTTTCAATGTTATTTAGATGCCTAATGATGGGTTAAATAACGTTTCTTAGGGCAGATGGTGGCGAGTTTTGCCCGCTAAATGACACCAATGGCTGTGGTGGGGGAGCTGGTGGCGGCGGCGTGGTTGTCAAATACAGTGTTGGTTAAAGGTTTGTTAGCAGTTGGAGGCTTATGGGGTTGAACGAATAAAAAGAAAATGGATAAACTAATATTTAGAATAGTGTGTACGTGCGTGTGACGGTAAGTTGATGTCGGTTATATGCGCGCCTGTCACTGACCATGTGAAACGGTGGTGGGCTGGATAACAGTCTGGAGCCACCACAGATACTTGTAGTTAGCATTAGCTGCTAACTGTGACCTTAGAAATGCTGTGATTAAGAGTCAGCTGTCATCAGCAGGTCACTGCACTGCAGAGAGCCTCTGGTGGGCTTCTAGGCAGGATGGGTGAGTAGGTTTGAAGCTAAATGTTATATTGAGCACAAAGATTTTCATAACTGTTTTGCCATAGTGCTGGCCATTGGGGAAATTGAACTTTTTGTTATAATAGCTTTGTTTGGAGGACATTTTTGCATTTAAATTTTTTTTTTTTTTTTACCGTTTGGCTTGACTTGAAGTTCACTTCACTCTGGGGTGTCCAATCCTGGTCCTCGAGGGCCACAGTCCTGCATGTTTCCAACAGTTTTCCAACACACATGATTCAAATGATCAGAATCGTTCTCAGGCTTCTGCAGAGCTTGATGATGAGATCGTGGCTCTTGAGGACCAGGGTTGGGTTCCCCTGACTTCACTTTTTGCACCTGAGAAAGCTAAACAGCTCTTTTCTACAAGGTGCAGTATCAAGATGTCATCATGTTGCTGAAGGTAAAATATCAGAGTCTCAGAAAGTCCATCAGATTACAGTCAGGTCTCACTTCTTTGGATTTTATCAATGAAGGTGAGGAAGCATCTTAACTAAATATGTAGCACAAGGATTTAGGTAGCATCACTATTTCAATTTTTTTTCTGTGTTGTGCATAGTTTACTGGAATGTTAGTAATGTCATGATGTTTAATGGTAATAATGATAAGGCTGATAACAGCAACAATATTACAAGAATACTTATTTGACTTGTGGCACTTAACTTATGACCTTTTGCCGTAGAGAACATGACTCTTGCTCAAAACACAGGGAGGAGAGGCACCGAAAATAAATAATTAATATTATTATGCTGCCATTTCTATTATCATTCCAGAGTCAAATAAAAAATGCAATTAATGAAAAGAAAGAAATGACCCTCGCCTCCGAAGAAATGTGAATTACAAAGCAATATCAGCATTATAATCAAGCTCCAGTAGCCGACTTTGTCACTGAAGTTTGGGCTTCCTGATGCCACTGAACTTGACGTTTTTGATGAAGCCGACACAGCAGTGGATGAAGACGTCTTTCTTGAACTGATTGAGGCCAATCCGGACTTATGCCTGATAGTACGTGACAGCATTTGACATGGAGGTAGGTTTCATAATATAAATGTCTTGAAACTGATTCACCAATGGACAGGGTTGGGTCATATTCCTTAGACAAGCAGTGGGGGGTTTGCCAGAATATGCACCCCCCTCTATTTCTGACCCCAAAGGACTTAAAGCCACCAAATTCACAACATTTATTGATGATCATGGTCTGATCATAATCTGAAACGTTAAAAATGCTGGGACCAACAGGGACAGATTTATGTACGATATACTGCAATTCGTTATTGTTTTGAAATGATGTGCAGGAGAAAATAGGCTTTCTGTAGCCACTAGTTCTGTGAAACTGAGTTGAGCCATACAAATTTAAAGACCTCATCTTTCTTGCCAAATTTCTGCACTTGTTTTTGCTTCTTTGCACAGGTTGCACCTCATGTTTTGAGGATGAACCCAGATTAAACTTCTTGTTGTTGTTGTTGTTCTAAAAAGGTGTTTGCACATTTCGTTATATTTTTATTTGAGAAAGCAGTCTTTGCAATAAAGGGTAAACTTGACCCATTTTGTAATAATTTTGTTGGGATGGGGGGGCCTGAAATTTTTTCCTCTTACAAAGGGGGGGCGTGACAGAAAAAGTTTGAGAACCACTGGGTTAACTGGTGATTCTAAATTGTCTGTAGGTGTGAATGTGAGTGTGCTTGGTTGTCTGTCTCTAAGTGTAGCCCTGTNTGTAGTATCTGCTCCATAATAAATGTACTGAAAAATCACAGCCTGAATCACTGCCTCCTTGGTGGCTTCTGTGTCAAGGAAGATGTCCATGTACTCATCCATGTCCCCTACACAAAATATGTGCAGGAAAGATGTGCAGGGAACATGGATGAGTACATGGACATCTCCAACTGCAAGACGAATGGGGTCACGTGTATCTGGGCCTGTGGAGTCTGTAAAGGCATCACATGCAGAAACTGCAGTCATGATGTTGTTGAGTCTGAAGAAGACGTAGACAATGACTCTTGAAGCTTCTGACATTGTGAATAAGAAATAACTGAGTATTATACACTGCTCAAAAAATAAAGGGAACACCTAAACAAGACAATGTAACTCCAAGTCAATCACACTTCTGTGAAATCAACCTGTCCAGGTAGGAAGCAGCACTGATTGTGAATCAGTTCCACCTGCTGTTGTGCAAATGGAGGAGATTTGAGGAATTTCCCTCAAAACATTTATATGAC
>NW_007578782.1:23916-43653 GCF_000690725.1 Stegastes partitus
CAACACATTGTTAGCAACTTAAATCATTTGCTTTTAAGGAAAGAACAAATGTCCCTGTCAAGATGTGACACACAAGCACAACGACAGATAAACAGTTGGGATCAAACTGTGACTGAATCTGTGACACAGTGTCTCAGACACACTTACTCTCTCTCCCAGCACGCCGTTGACAGCTGCGCTGTCTTTCCCTTTCAGCTCAGCCACCACGTTTGTCCTCTGCTCCTTCAGATACAGCATGAAGGCGTTTGGTGGCTTTTTGACGTAAGGACGGTCGTTCTGCCCGTCATTACGAGTTCTCTTTCTGTGGAGACAAAACAGAAACAAAAAGTGAGCGTATGATGCCGCTGTGTGGAATTGTGAGAAAGTGAAAACTTTTGATAAAAAGCAAGATAATAAGGATTTTCAATACAAACTTAAAATGCATCTTTAGCTTAGCTGTTTGGTTGGTTAAACTCTAACTGAAAGATGCTGATTACAATCACATTCATGCCAGTGTGTGGGTGAACGAATGACACCTGAGCCACTGCTACACATGAGTCAGCTCTAGTTAGGAAAACCATATTTTGTCCAACAGCAGATCAAACTTACCGTGACTTGGAGGAGCTGACTGCAGGAGCAGGAGGGCTAAGCCCATACAACACCATTCCATTCCTACACAGATCATAGAGAGACACATACACATGTCAGATAATATAGAGTGTGTGAACATACAGAGGCTCAACAGTTTGTGTTTTTTTTACTTACAGGAACCCGACTGGTCACAGGTTAATGTTCATGTGGTCCAGGAGATAGATCACAGGAACATTCTGGGGAAACAAATGAACACACAACAGTTGATTAGACAAGTTGCAGCGGTGTCATCTGTCCAACAGGAGGGCCGACTGATCTTCTCTTTTAGATATAATAACTGAAATGTAAACATGCGGAGCATTTACGACTATCAGCTAAATAGCTGTAATGTGTCTGAAGGTTTCCACTGACGTTCACAAAGTTCAGGACTTTGTATTGATGTGAGGGCTGGGTGACCATGGGACAAGTGAATGTCCTAATGCAGCTTTAAATGGGCTCCCAATTGAATTTTATTTCTAAAGCTGGCTTTCTAGTTAAAAATCTGCACTACAGATGCGTAGCCGTGTTCTGTTCTCCTACAGTGATACCATTAAAGCTGCTCCAACCCAACAGTGGAGACGTTCAGAGTGTGTGTGGTTAACCAGGGGTCTTACTGGGTCCAGCTGAGGAGCAGCAACAGGGCCAGTTCAGATGCTGGTCCCAGGACAGTGATACAGCAGGTCCTGTGGAGGAAGAGGGAAGGTGAAGCAGCGGGAATACACACACTCAGTACAGCACCTCAAACACCAACCAACACTCTTCATTTTGAGTCCTGGTTTTCACATTATTCACTTGACAGCTTCAAGACACCAAGTTCTTGTGAATTGTTTTTGGTTTTTTTTCTTTTCTTTTAACTTACATTCATATGACTAATTAGCAGTGATTGTGTTTTCTGATTAGCAGAGATTCACAGTGCTGTTGTACAACAGAATACATGGGATGTGACAAGTCAGCGAGTTTGGATTCAGATCAATCATTTCTCTTGTCTTGTTCTGGCCTGCAGTACTAAACACTGGTAAATATAAACCATGATGACATGTGGTCCTAGTCTTTACTCAGTGTCCTACCTGTCCCTGGCTGACTGTCCCTGCCTGGCTGTACAGGTGAGCTGGCTGTGTGCTGGTGTGAGCAGCTCTCAGTGGACCTTCCTCTTCAAACACAGGAGAAGCTGCTGTGCTGTGGCTGTCTCCTGGCTGAGGGGGACACTCTGGTCCATCAGAGACAGTAGGGCTGGACGGTTCCTTCAGCAACTCACTCATTATGAAACCTAGAGAGGGATCCATCTCTCCCGGTTCCATCTGCATCAGTATTCGCTCGATCTCTGTACTGATGTCCATTTCGGATACGCAGACGTGTTGTACGTCTTTATTGCTCTACAAGAAAAACTCAGAACAACGATTACATGTGACTTTTACTCGCTGCATTTATGTGACAGCTGTAAAGTGCTGCTGTGACCTGTTGAGCACATCGGTGTCATTATTTGTCCAGACACTTACAAACCTACAAATAAACGGGGCTGAAACCCCAAACCCACGCTGCACAGGGAGAACATGCCCCACACTGNTTTTTATGTTTTTTTTTTTTTTTTACCATTTGCCTTGACTTGAAGTTCACTTAACTCTGGGGTGTCCAATCCTGGTCCTGGAGGGCCACAGTCCTGCATGTTTCAGATGTTTCCCTCTTCCAACACACATGATTCGAATGATCAGAATCGTTATCAGGCTTCTGCAGAGCTTGATGATGAGATCGTGGCTCTTGAGGACCAGGGTTGGGTTCCCCTGACTTTACTTTTTGCACCTGTGAAAGCTAAACAGCTAGATTTCTTTTCTACAAGGTGCAGTATCAAGATGTCATGTTGCTGAAGGTAAAATACCATAAAGTACATCAGAGTACAGTCAGGTTTCACCTTTTTGGATTTCATCGATGAAGGTGAGAAGGCATCTTCACTAAACACGTAGCACAAGGATTTATGTCGCATCACTATTTCAGTGTTTTTTGTGTGTGTTGTGCACAGTTTACTGGAACGTTAGTAATGTCATAATGTTTAATGGTAATAATGATAAGGCTGATAACAGTGACATTATTACAAGAATAATTATTTGACTTGTGGCACTTCACTTCTGACCTTGTGCCAGTAGAGGACATGGCTCTTGCTCAAAACACAAGGAGGAGAGGCACTGAAAATAAATAATTAATATTATTATGCTGCCATTTCTATTACCAATCCAGAGTCAAATAAAAATGCAATAAATGAAAAGAAAGAAATGACCCTCGCCTCGTAAGAAATGTGAATTTAAGGCAATATCACCATTATAATCAGGCTCCAGTAGCCAACTTTGTCACTGAATTTGTTCCTTTCGAGCTCAAGAGAGACATGCTTCATGCATCTTTATCTGTTTTTGTGCTTGTCTTCATGTAGTCAAAAACAAGTTTGGGCTTCCTGATGCCACTGAACTTGACGTTTTTGATGAAGCCAACACAGCAGTGGATGAAGATGTCCTTCTTGAACTGATTGAGGCCAATCCGAACTTATGCCTGATAGTACGTGACAGCATTTCACATGGAGGTAGGTTTCATAATATAAATGTCTTGAAACTGATGCACCAATGGACAGGGTTGGGTTATATTCCTTAGACAAGCAGTGGGGGGTCTGCCAGAATATGCACCCCCCTCTATTTCTGACCCCAAAGGACTTAAAGCCACCAAATTCACAACATTTATTGATGATCATGGTCTGATCATAATCTAAAAAGTTAAAAATGCTGGGACCAACAGGAACAGATTTATGTACAATATACTGCAATTTGTTATTGTTTTGAAATTATGTGCAAAATAGGCTTTTTGTAGCCACTAGTTCTGTGAAACTGAGTTGAGCCATACAAATTTAAAGACTTCATCTTTCTTGCCAAATTTCTGCACTTGTTTTTGTTTCTTTGTACCTCATGTTTTGAGGATTAACCCAGATTAAACTTCTTGTTGTTATTGTTCTAAAAAGCTGTTTGCCCATTTAGTTATATTTTTATTTGAGAAAGCAGTCTGATAGAGTTGAAATTGAAGATATTTTGTTATTTGCAGAGCAGACTGAGAGTGTTTTTGCAATAAAGGGTAAACTTGACCCATTTTGTAATAATTTTGTTGGGGTGGGGGGGCTGAAATTCCTCTTACAAAGGGGGGCGCGACAGAAAAAGTTTGAGAACCACTGGGTTAACTGGTGATTCTAAATTGTCTGTAGATGTGAATGTGAGTGTGCTTGGTTGTCTGTCTCTAAGTGTAGCCCTGTGATAGACTGGAGACCTGTCCAGGTGAACCTGCCTTCACCCTAAGTCAGCTGGGATAGGCTCCACTTGGGGAAAGCTGCTGGACCAGATGGCATCAGCCCTCCAGTGCTGAGGATGTGTTCTAGCCAGCTGAGCGGAGTACTCCAGCCTCAATACTTCAGCCTGAGCCTGTACCTTCAGAGAGTCCCAGTACTGTGGAAAGCATCCTGCCTGGTCCCTCTGCCCAAGACGTGCTGTTCCACTGCACTTAATGACTACAGGTGAAAAAAAAAAAAGGTTTCTGTCTTTTTATGCAGTGTATGTAAACTTCTGGTTTCAGCTGTATCTGTTCGTGTGAATGGTTAAGTGGGTAGAAGGTGAATTGATCCCAGTGCACAAATGTGACCCTCGTGGAAGAGACTTTCTTTGTGCCGTCACCACAAAATTCAGCATCAGATGTTTGCAAAAAATCATCTGAACAACGTCGATGCACTTTGGATCCAAGTCCAGTAGACTGGTGGAGTCAAAACAGAACTTTCAGACCTCAGTGAGTTAAGAGAGAGAAAAGACTTTCCAGACAGAATTGAATAAAAAGAACATGACTTCAACTGTTCAGGGATGGATGAATCATTTCTTGGGTTTGTGTTGGAGCCATTTGAATGGAGAAGCTTACACTGGTAGAGGAAAGATAGATTCAACCAAATACCAACAAATTCTGGAAGCAAACATCACAGTGTCTGTAAAACAGCTCAAGATAATGAGAGGATAGCTTCAACATTCCCATTTCAGTCCTGAGGAATGATGCATGCAATTAAAAGTAAAGTAAAAGATTATCATAACCAAAGGAAGGACAAATCTATAAAGATTAATTTCAAGTAGTAACTCAATTTTACTTATGAGTGACTTAACTGACATAGTGGAAGTATTTTAATAACAAGAAACTAAAGGTTTGACCTAAAGAAAGAATGATATATAGCATTTTACTGCAAATGTAATTCCATATTAATGACCCAGTAGCTGCAGTGTTTATACCTGTGGCTACTGCAGGGTTCACACACACACACACACACACACACACACACACACACACACACACACACACACACACACACACACACAGTCGATCATCCACACCTGCAGTGCCTCGTTAAAGTACTTTGTCATGCTACACTGGCTGACTTATTTCCATAATTGATTTACAGAATCAAACTTGTCTCGTGGAAGAGGATAGGCCGAGCCACTGAGCTGTGGGAAGCTTCATAATGGAGACACTCTCTTGGAGCTGCTGTAATAAGCCCGGCTGCTGTATCTCCGTCCCGAAACTGTTTCACACGACGAGCACGACAACTCAATGTGAGACTCTTATTTACGTCCTGTCAGTTGCCGCCTGCTGTTTTAGCCTAATTTACAGTTTAAGTGCTGTCAAAGCTGAGAGAGGCCACAGACATGCAAATGATAGAAACAGAAGAACACAGTGGTAAAAACAACTTCATCTTTATGAGTGGAGACATAATAAATAGAGAGTACTTTGAGCAACTAAACCGGTCGGTATCTTTCAATTAAGACGATGCATTTGCTGTTTAACTGGTCCAGCTTGCAGTGACAGATCTGGCATGTGTTCTCCTCCACAGCTTTCACCTGCTTGATCTTCTATGACCAACATCACAATGGAGGGAGGCTCCTTCCAGCTCCAGGCAGCAGTCACAAAACCAGGCTGGACTGGACTCTCTGCCACATCTGGAGGCAAAACAGCAACTAAAGCTTCACCTTGCAAGGAAATTAAGTTGGTACACATCATTTTTTGTATTGAATTGTCAGGTTATTGCATGAGCTACTTATGTGTGGCTGACATTCAGACTGTGGAGCTGTCTGTATGGACTGTTTGCTTTAGTCAATGCAATAACTGATAAATTGGTATTCCTGAAGAAGTCAGTCCTGAAGTAGTTGGAAATTACAAATTACTTGACCTACAGCACAGATGAGTAATGCTATCAGAATTCAGTCATTGCTGAAATGTTGATGTGTTGTTCAGAATTACCAGCAAGACGTTAAAGTCCCTCTTTCAGCTTTTAGGAAATAATTATTTCAGCAACAAAAACAGTTGGTAATTACTGCAAACAAAATGATCGCATTTGTGACCTTTTTTTGAGATTGTGCGAGTTAAAATTTCAAGTGGTTGCATTGGTGTGAGTGCATGATGATCATGAAGCTGTATTAGTGTCGCTGTAACCAGCAGCTACTGTGTTACTCACAGTGGTGGAAGGTAGTACTTTTATAACTTAGGTGTACTATTTATGCTTAAAAATGAGGTCATCTCATGAAAAACGGAGTGCATCTACATTCACTGTTTTTTTCTGCTCATAGACAAGGGTGCATGTAAAAAATCATGTTGGACAAATCTGACATTAGAACGCCCTAGTTTACTCTTTTTAAAGTCATTTTTGGTCACACACTTGTCTGAGTGCACCACAGATACCAACAGCAGCTACCACAGCCTGTAATGTGGGGTGTTTAGGGAACATCGGTAAACTGTTGTGTTTATTGATAAGAAAATGTTCAGTCACATGTTTTACCTGTGATCAGGTGGGAGGTGCGATCAAATGAAAAAGTTGGTCGCACAGGTGCTCCCAGTAAATAAGTTAGTCCGGAGCCCTGTATTTACCGTTTTTGTTTTGAACTGCAATTATGTATGTCATCACATGATGTGTAAATCTTGAAAACTAAAAACAAGAAACACATTTAAATTAACAAATTAACATAAAAAAAAAACCCCTCTCGTTGAGCAGATGTGACAAATAAAGCTTTATTATCCTTATCCAGTAGCTTGCTAAACTGAGGGAATGGATGGCCAAATTTCACTGCTAAATATGACGAGCATTAGCTATGCACAGCAGTAAAACTTAGTCAGTCAATTGCATGAGCAAGTGCACTCTAAACTCTGTTCACGTGTCCCCTGTTGACTGTATCACAATTGAAAATGTTTCCAAATTCAGTGCTTTAGTAGAATTTATGATGCTCAGCCTCAAATCTTCTACTGTAAATACTAAAATTTTAACCTTTTAACCCTCCAAGAGGTTACTGACAGTAAACCTTTGGAGGAATCATTAAGCTGGTCACAAATCAAATGATTTGCAGTGTTTGAAAATGCTTTGTGTTGTTTCTGTCAAGTTGTGTGTTATTTTTCTTTTGTATATGTTATAACCCTGTAATCTAGGTTGGCTTGAGTAGCTTTGTGTAGCTTTGTGTCTTGTTTTTCCTTTGTCTTGTTTTGCGCATGTTTTTTTGTTATTTTTTGTCCTTATTGTGCTGTTTTGTATTGTTTTGTATCATGTTTGTTGTTTTGTGTCTCATTTGTATCTGGCTTGTTTTTTCTCTCTCTCGTTTTCGTCATTTGTGTTATTTTGTGTCTCATTTGTCTTATCTTTAGTGCCTGTGTCGTTATTTGTCTTGTGTATTTTGTGTCCGTTTGTGTTGTGTCTCATTTTTCCAAGTGTCTCCAGCACCTCTTCCTGACAGTTTTGTCTCCTTCCTGTTGTTTTGTGTCTTGTTTTTGTCATGTTGTGTTGAGCAGAGACAGAAACCCTATGACTGCAGATGGACCCACTTTACCTACTGAACCACCAACAGACACGCCGGCCACATCATTCTAGATTTCTACAAAGCAGCTAACTCAGGATCAGCGAATGAGTCAGGAAGCAGCAGCTTTAAAGTCTCACTTCATCAGTGCTGGTTCTGTAAGTAAAATTTTAATTAAATTGAAATAAATGAAACCTGAAGCTTCAGGCTCTCTGGCAGCTTTGGGCCAAAACCACAATTCCCCCAAAGACATCTTTAAACAATCTTATTAAACTGGAAGATAAAATACAGTGTTAAAGACAAAGAAAGACTCAATAAGAATAAAGCTTTTGCAGGGGAAGAAGAGTTAACAATCCTAAATTATCCCATCAATTGAAGTGTCAGCCATCAGCATCTGTTAGTTGTCATTACAAAGTGAGTAGAAAGAGTGTAAATGCAGTAAATATTAGAAATAGTTTTCATCAGAGTCCTTACAATGATGCTCAGTCTGCGTCCACATCTTCTTTCTACATGATCTCCGGTGTTTCAGGTTAATGTCAGTTTGTCAGTGTGAACGTTTCATCTTTCTGTTGGACTTTTTTTTTTAAACTTCCTCTGCAGCTTGAAGAAGGTGAATGAATCTTCCTTTTTTTTTTACAACCCTGAGGTCAAAATAACATTTCTTATGTGCTTTTTATGTAGTACGTACTAAAAAAAAGCTCATGTTCTTTAGCTACTGTTTTCAGAGGGCACTGCTTTAAAGCCGATCAAATGTTTGCATGTCCAAATGAGCAAAAATATACAATACATTCCACATAGCAGGACTTGTGTTCTCACATATTTGGTCCTTCAGGTTGAACAACAACAGCAGTTTTCACACATTACAATTTAAAAGTCACCTGTATGTTTCAGGCCTTAATCTGCACGCTGTACATTCAGCATACAGTGTGTTCTGGGTGAAGCACTTGGACGGAGAAACCAAAACAAACCGAATACATTTTGCCTCTGTACTGTGGGTGTGTCCTGTCCTCCCTCCACCCCTGTTTTAAAGACAACAGAGCAGAACGGCAGGCGAGCAGCAGCCTGAAATATAGCTCATTTGTCAGTGACACAGGAATGCTTTGACCTTCCCGAGACAGGCGGGCTTTGCCGACTCAGCGGTTTCTCTTTCTCGCCGAATTACAATCGTCATCCGCATGAGTGAGAATGGCTCCCCTCGTACCAGGCAGAAAAGCAAGCAGCAGCCTCTTACAATGACGAGCCGAGGCAAAGGAAGAGGTGTGGGAAGATACTTTGTGTGTGTGTCGTTGAGACATAAACAGAGATCAGTCAAGCCGGGCTCAAAAAGATCGCCTAAAGATTCCCTAAAAGCTGAACACTTGCACAGGAGTTGGGCCACTCTTAATCTTCACAACAGCCTCTGTTGTCCTAAACCGTGCAGACCCACTGCACCATTTTAATGCATTCCAATGTTCTGGTGAGGATGTGAAACTTTTCTTTGCCCTGCTGCTACTGTAAGCTTTGGGTAATCTCACACATTTTTAGTTGTATGGTTTTGCTTTCGGGGGGAGACAGCAATATTCTAGTGCCTTTGTCCTTTTTGTATGTGCCAGTGTTGGTTTACAGTCAATCCATAGTTCATGGCCTGAAAAGATTTTGTGAAAAAAAACTTTGATATCACACGAGTCCTTTCTTGAGCTCATGAACAACAGACAGAAACAGGTTACAGTTCATAGCTGGGGACATTTTCACCAAAATGTACAATTTAAATCAAATGACATGATGTCTATAGACTGGATGAAGAGGATTTAGGTGTTCAGAAGGTGAGTTGAGGAATTTATGAGCTCAGGTCATCACTAAACACTGAAACATATTGACCTCTAATGACAATAATATGAGCAGCTTTATTTATATGGTAACTTTATAAAACAAAGTTTTATGATGCTGCACAAAGCAGACATTAAAATACAGTAAATAAAACTAAAACAGATATAAAAACACAAAAATAAAAGTTTAATAAACACTGACCCAAAAAATATTTTTAAAAAACACAGTAAAATATACAAGAACAGAACAAAACAACCAAAATAAAACCAGTAAAAAGAAAGCCGTAGGATAAAAGGAGATTTTCACTGACACTTTGTAAGAAGATGTTGCCAGTCTGAGATTTTCTGAAAGTGACTCTCATATGTTCGAGGCACAAACAGTAAAGGCCAGATCACCTCTGGTCACAGTGATATCCTATAAGACTCTAAACCTGATATGCAGTGATTACAAAGACATACTATTAACATCCATCGTTAAAAATGACTGGAAAGCTCTGAAACCCAATCAAAGCATGGTAGCATTGTTAGGTTTACTGATATGAAATGCTGAAAATGTGTTTCTCTAAATTACACTTCAATACGGTTAAACTTCTGCTCATTATTTGTCACTGAGGAGGTGTACAGAGCATTAGCGATTAAAACACATTTTATGTTTTAATCTGAGAAAAAAAATGGTTTCTATCCACTGTCAAAAACTAAAATCGACTGGTACTTGTTATAGATCCTCCACTCAAGCAGCTATAATGACTATTGCAGGGGGATTTTCTGACCCCTGGTGGGTAGATGACATCTTTACAGCTTTACAGTGTGTCTGCAGGATACTGCACAAAAGCATGTGTCTGCAGAGCCAGAGGCTGCACTCTCAGGACCACACTCCTAGGGCCACAGCTTCTCCTACAGCCGCACGTTGAGAACCTTTTTATCAAGACAGCGCCACCTACCACAATGAATGATCGCCCAAATGCGCGATTTAGTTCTAAAGGATGATTTCTCTCAAAATGGGTTTAATTTAAAAGGTTGATCTAAGAGTGATTCCACACATCCCACTGATACTACTGCATCTGGGCTACAGACCACAGAGGCCACAGCAGCAGAGTCTGTTATTATTTTACCTGTTAATAGGTAAGTTAATTACACCATTTGCCCAAATGCAAGTCTCAGCCACCAAGTTATCATTGTAATAAGCAGTATTTTGGGTGGATTAAACCTTTCAAACCTTAACTTGTTAGTTAAAAGCACTATTTGGATGGGAAAAAAAACTTTAAAATTATAGGTGCTTGGACATAAAGCAGTACTTTGTGTGGAATCATCCTTAGATCAACGTCTGGCCATAGAAGAAGCTGCGGCCCTAGGAGTGCAGCCTCTGCCTCTGCAGACACATCCTACTCGTATATTGAGGAGCTCACCAGCACTTGCCTCTTGCTGGTTTCTTGTAAGTAAGATGTACAAATGTGGAAAGTGGCACTTCTCTAACACACACACACTGTCATCAAATGTGACCCATCTGGACAAAATCAGTCACATTGCACTTTCTTGGGCTATATCTGAGATGCAGCCAGAATTATGTTAACACATGATAAAATATAGATTTTGGGTTTATTACTTAGATCGGTGCATTTACTGCAGACATATCGCTGTCAAATACCGTTAGCGTACATGAGCGGTAACACCAGAAAGAAGCCGCGGAAATCACGTGTCATTGCCAGCCAATCCTGTCCTGTGATTTGCGTCATGTGGTAGCAACATGCTGCTTTTGTTTACGCATAATAGCCCAAAGTGCAATGCCACTAATTTCACGCAGATGGGTCACCAATGTGTCTTTTGCTCCATTGAGCAGCAGAAAAGAAAACAGGTTGCATTCTATCTTAAAATCTTTGAGTCGTCATAGTATTTTTTTGTTTGTTTATAGCCCATGATCTCAGAACAAAAATAATTTAGGGATTCCCAACATCAAATAAACAATCAAAGAATTAAAACCCTTGGAAAATGACCTCATAAGACTTTAATTATTGAAATGAAATAGTTTTTAACTTTTTACATTGGTCGAAATGGTTAACGACAAAAAACATTTCACCCAAAGTTCAAATATTTCATTAAGGATTGATATAAATAGAACCTTTTTGAAATGCACAAAACATCTCTACGAAAGGATAAGTAACAAGTACAACAAGAACTTTACCAGAAACTACGTAATTACATTAAACATTGATATAATATTGGTACCAGTTATTGTTGTATTTCTACTACTGCACATCTGCAAAAAAAACAAACAAACAAAAAACCCAGGGCATGGCTGTCTTGTCTGGAAGAGAAATCCCTCCTCTGTTGGTCCTCCTCAGGTTTCTCCATTTTTTCCACCTGTACGTTTTTTTTGTTTTGTTTTTTGAAAGAAGAGAGTTGTGGAGTGTTCTGGTGTGACTTTTGTCCTCTATCTTTTTAAAAAAGTTGATAGTTTTTTGTATATTTCCAGACATTCCACTTGTGTTGTGCATCCAGCAGTAGAAGCTAACAGCATTTATGTAAATATGTAAAGCATAGTACACTGAGAACCAGGGCTGCATAAATAATAAATGGCAGCTGTGCAAAATACATGCACTTTTATTCTCTTTTACTCTGACACAGGGCTATGAATAAACAACCAGCAGGCTACACTACTGCACTGTCCTCAGACACAATGTTCCTCCTTTTCTCTCTCTGTTGATACAAATGGTTTTCACATTATGTAGCCAAAAGAAAAAAAAAAAGCTACAGCCAGTCGTCACTTAACATGCTGATGACACTCATTTGATCATTCTTTTACAGCAAAGGTACAAAAGTATGTTGTTTTAAACTCAAATTAAAAAGTGCAATATATCAGCAGCATGGGCACTTTATTTAAACATCACCATATACACTAGATTTTTTTTCCACACACATAGTAGTAGTAACAACAACAACAACAAAAACAAACACTAGTATTACTAGTATTACTAGCCACATAAATGACAAATCTGCTCCAAATAAGTCAATCCACTGAGACGGCAGCACAAGAGCCTACCGGGGAAAATGTAATCCATCACTCATTAACATTATTCATCATCAGCAGTGTTTGAGGGGTCCAGGTGTCTGCAGCTACAAAGGCTGAGTGGACCAGCCTCCAGTCTCTCTGCATGCTGACAACATGACAGTGCAATAAAAAAAAAGTACAGGTTAAAGAAATACCACTAACAGTGAATTTGTTTTATCTAACACTTGAACTACAATGTAAAAATGAAAACTTGCTATTGCTCATCTCACTAAACTTTTCCAATTAATCTGACTCAGAAATAAAGCTTTGCTATTTGCAACTAACAATAACTTTTATCAATGTTGTCCTGACAAGAATTTTCAAATCATCACAGCATGGATTGTGAAGTTGCAGTCCCAAGACTCATGTTTCTTCAAGGAAACCCCATAAATGCTCTGCAGCCCTTGAATACAGGTGTTGAAACCCCATTGATGCACCTTTCCATCGTAAACAACCGAACGTGGTTTAAAGGGGAAATGAAGCAGTCAAGTCAGCATAATTCACTACATATATTTCCACTGTATCTAGAAGGTGTATGACAAACACAAAAAAACTAACCATACAAAAGGAAAAAGAAGATTGTTTTGTGTCTTCTCTCCAAAGACCAGAGAATATTTCACTTACTGGCCTATGTGTTACATTAAAAGATAGAATAACTTCATAAGCGTGAGCCCCGAGTGCAGCTTACATAAGATAGAGCACAGCTGTCAACATGCGCTAGGTGTTCCTCTCCTATTTTATATTCTGGTAGAACACTAACTATAGATTCTCTCTGAAAAACAGTGTTCTTGCTGTCTCAGTTACACAAGCTGTGAATATTAATAACGACAGTCAGGAACGAGCCTTTCTGTATTTCTGTGTGCCTCGGTCTCGAGGAAAATCTGAAAAAAAAAAAAAGAAGAAAGTTGCCTGGAATTTATTGCAACAACGATTTTCAGATTTTACTCCTCAGACTAATGCTCATATGCTCATTCAGTCTAATTCACTTTGACTATTCACAGAGTCATTCACAGGAGTGCGTACTAGAGACGCCTCTTAACCTTCAGAAGGCCGCTGGGAGTTTATAAGAGGACTTTTGTAGTGGAGCTGCTGAAAATGAAATGTGTCTTTAAAGATCTTTAGTTCAGTCTTACAGAAACGTTGTCTCTGACTGTGTGTTGTGTTCATTCAGTGAGGCTGGTGACCCTTTTAAAGCTGGTACGTGTTCAACGTGGCACACGTGTTCATTGCTGACTTCTGCTCTACACATCAGTGTTTTGGTGTTTGGTAAGTTTTAATACATTTAATGTGATACAAGTAAATCTGTCACTTCACACTTGTCGCTTTCTTTGAGTCAGTTTGTGGTGACTGTGGTCTTGTCTCCCTCGTTTTAAAACATACTATAAGATATAATGTCTGGGCAGGAAGACCATTTCACTTCTGATCTTAATTAAATAACACACAAGTCCAAGACAAATAGCCCGAGACCACAAGTCGACAGTTTCACAACGCTGTGGTGGATTGTTACCAGGATGGTCATAAATCCTGTTACGCTTTATAACTTGCTTTCAGGACAACTGTCTCTGTGTCCTATAGTGCATGTGGAAGGGAAGTGTGAGGAAAGCTAACATCCTGGCATACAACGATGCCACTTGTAATTTTCTTCCCAATACATCATCAAATGGCATCACATTTTAATCTTACATTTCTTTGCTTAGTTGTTCTTATGAACAATTGGCTTTTGTCTGTTCTTGTTAAGACACTGCAGGAAGAGATATTTTAACACACTATCACTTTAGAAGTTGATGTGTTAGCAGAGATTTGTCTGTTTAATTCAGTTCAATTCAATTTTATTTGTATAGCGCAGCGTACAACGTATGTCATCACATGAAATCAATCGAATCAAGTCAAGTTTATTGTCGTTTTGCTGTACATACACAGTAGTACAGGCCAGATGAGAGACTGTATCTTCAGGATTATTCAACCAGCAAGTGTTGCAGAATGCACGTCTGGGATAAGACACTAAACGTTCCCTCTCGCTGCCTCCTGAAGGGGGCGCTGCATCCATGTGCACCGCCATTTAAACATGGCGAACCTGTTCAGGTCCTGGTAGGTCTTCAGGGACACAAAGACACACACGATGGTGTAACGATGGCGAAGCCGCAGATGCTGCCCAGAGCCAGCTGTCTGTCTGCCCGCCCGCAATAATGTCGTCTCCTCCAGCTGTATGTCCGTCTGGGTTGCTGTCATGGAGCCATGTTTCTGTTAAAGCAAACACACAGCAGTCCCTCCACTCTCTGCGGGTTTCTGTCAGCAAACGTAGCTCGTCCAGCTTGTTGTGGAGGGAGTGGACATTGGAGAGTAGGAGGACGCTTCGGCTGGTCTGGAGGGGTTAGCCTTTAGTCTAGCATGGATCCCGGCTCTCTTCCTCCTCCTTTGTTTACATTCATACCGATTGCGCTTCCTTCTCTCTCGGGTAACTGCTGGCGTAGTCTGCAATCGGACTCCGTGTTGGTGTAGTTTGTCCAAATCACAACCTATCGCCGCAATTCCAGCTCCGTTCACTGTCCGGACACCCAGCAAAGTCTCCCGCCACAAGTTTTGCGGAATGAACGTCTGGGATAGACAAGACACTCAAAACATTCACTTTTGTTGTCCCCTGAAGTAGCTGCTGTGTCTATGCACGCCGTCATCACTGTTGCAACACCACATAGCACATTTAGACAATACCACGCATATCTTGCATATACGCAGCATGCATGACTAATAATAAATGATGAAATGGTTAGGGATAAGAACAGGGTAAGGATTTATTCATTGAGAATACACGATTTGAGATGACTTGCAAAATGCCCCCAAAAATGCATTCTGCTATCACATAAAGGACTTGCAGTGTTTTAAATATGAAAATAAGGAGCAGTATTGGCACACATTGGAGTCTGATCACCTGATGAATCAAGTCCAATCTGTTTTCAGCTCTGTTTTGGTCAACACAGACTCCTGGGAAAAAAATCCCTCTCTGCAGGTGTGAAATGCTGCTTTCTGTCCAACAGCGACCTGCTTGTGAAAACATGGTTAATGAAAATGAGATAACAGTAAGTGGCTTGTAGAACCAAAGACAATAAGCTGAAAGATGCTAAAATGGTCTGTAAAGCTGAGAACTGCACCTTTGTCTCCTAAATATGACATCCCTCTACAACTAAACTGTGTTCAACTGATTTCAGGGGAAATGTATCTTGATTGTGACAGACTATAAATATTTCTTGTTGACAGGTCTTTACCATTTATGTTAATGCTTTTCTGTTGCTCATTTTCAGCCAAACAATCCCACATTAGATTATTACCCTGGTAACCCAGAAATTGGAGGCAAAGCTTCAAACATGGTGTGAAAGACTCATATTTGAGTGGAAAGGAATCGTAAGTCAAAGAATCACAGTTTTGCATCCTTTGTACATGGGATGCAGAACGATGCCTCCACCTCTCCTCCATACCTTTAACAGAGACTTTATGGTTGTTTCAAACTGTATGCATTTAGGGGACAAAGTACATTTCATTCAAAATGAAACTAAGAAGGCAGTTCAGCTTTACAGATGCATCATTTTTGTGAGACAGGGTTGAACTGGGTGACAATGTTCTGCTGTCATTCATTCACATCACTCATGTTTCTGTGCTGCACTCAGGGAGGCCTTGTGCACGTGTGTATGGATGTTTTCTTTTAAAAGCAGTGCTTTTATTTTTTGCGTGTTTATTTAGCCTTTTGTCCACATGTCAAACACAGTTTTAGATCACTGAAAATAGACCTTTAGGAAAACTCCTTCCAGAGTGAGGTTTTTTAGAATCTCCCATGTAGACTGGGAGAAACTGAGTTTTTGGCTTGTGACATGAAGGTGTGCAGAATTATCTCAACATGAAACAGGGATCTTCTAGCTGTGACGGTGCTGACTACTGAGCCATCATGTAGCACGATTGCAAAAAAATTCTATTGAGGAATATTTTTACTTCACTGTCAGTCTAGACAAGATTCAACCCTTCATGGATACACCATTGCTGGTAGCCTACCAGAAGCAGTAATAGCCTTTTTCCAGGATTTTGGCTGAACCTGTTTGTTGGAGAGAGCTGGTTTGGCATGCCCCTGCCACCACTTTAGTTGTGTTTTTGTGTTTTCATGTGGTTGTGTGGAGAAGATTCTTTCTGGGGAATGAAGGAGTACTTGTCTAAGGACTCTTGTTGCATTTGTGTTCTGCTTGTATGCCTGGTATGAACTTTTTTAAGCATGCTAATAGAAACATGTAACTTTCACCCTACATCATGCTTGCTTTTGGGCCCATCAGATGACTTAACTGTCACAGTGACACCTTTACACAGTTACTTGATCAATTTTCAGTATTAAAATATTCATCATCCCCCCTGTATGGAGCAATTCTATCGTTCTTTAAGAGAGTGGACTTTCACTTTGAGAGGATTATTTATTTAATTTTGTGTTGATTTTGTAATGTTTTCCCTCAAAACCCTGCGTATGCTCTTAATTTGCACAAGGAGGCAGCATCGATTTCATTGGTCGACACCAAAGCTGGCATTTTATTGGTTGGGGACACTTCATAGAGTTGTTTCACAAACATCGAGAGCAGAAGTTTCACAGTCCAAGAAAATGCTCTCAAATGAAGCAGCTTAGAACAGGGCATGAGCAGATTTCCACCAGAGCAGGGACCATTTCCAAATGTGAACATAGAAATGAAGAAATAATGCTCTAAAATTAGAAGCCTATGCTCTTAATTAGAAATTGGAAAATTACTCCACATTCTTGGCTGTTGAAGTATCAGCTTTTAAATAATGCATGCGGTATTAAAAAAAAAGTGCCTCTTTAGAAATGGGACATGAATCCAGCTAATCTGCATTATTCCACAGAAAGGTTGACAAAACTGATGAAATATTAAAGGTGTGTGGGCTCAGATGTGGAAGGATTTGGTGGATAATGACTTGCAAAGCTGATAAAACGGTTATTTTATGGTGGGAACCAGCTGTGTTAGAGACACTTTAGACACTTTTATCACCTCTTGGATGTTATTAGAAGGATTGAAAAGACTCTATATAAGGCAGAGATGCATTATATGTCAAAAATATTGGTGTCTTTTTTTCCCCCAAAGCTGAAGCTGTGGATGATTGCGCTGGGACAATAATGGCTGCAGTGGGTTTCCTAAGCACATTATCTGCACTCTACCTACAGCAGAAGGAGCCCTGATGGATGTGACAAACCAGTGTGTAAACTAATAGGACGAAGCAGCATCTCTGTGCATTTCACAAATAATAGCTGCTTGTTAAGGAAGTAATTAAGAGAGGGATTCATTTATGAGTTGAACCTGTCAGCTCATTCCAGATGAAAGTGCTGAGGCAAGGATACCCTGTCGCAGCCAGATCCACCACCCGAGGACTTCCCAGCTGTGAGTCATGCGATGCTTTATTGATGTGTGAGACATACAGGAGTGGGAGGGAAAGCCGTCTTGCAGGAATCTCTGATTGCCTTCACCACTCATCTGCCTCATTTTTTTTTTTAAAGCAGAGATGCTCAGTGAAGTGCAAATCAGCTCTGATGAATGCCAATAAAAAGATGATGGAACAAAATAAAACCACCTCGCCACATTTCCATCTCGTACATCTTTCATCCACGTGTCTACATTTCTGCATCTCTCTCTGACCACATGACCCAGTTTTCTTCTTGTCTGCAAGTACAACCAGCAAACCTCCTGCTGCAATCTCACAGCAACACTTTGCAATCTTGGAAGGTTAATGGCAACATTGATCCTGGTTAAGAGAACAGACATTAGCGCAACATCATAACACATTTCTAAATGCGAGCAATTTTAAAATAAAATAGTGAAACAGTTGAGAAACTGCTGCTTAAAAAATGACATTATCAACCTATCTTCAAACCTCCTTTCTTAACCTTTCCCTCAGATGAACAGAGTTATAGATCATGGATTTTGACAACATTTTCAATTCCGAGGCAAATTTCAAGAAGACGAGGTTCTGGGATGATGCTGCCTCTGCTGTGGAAGGACGTTGTAAATACAGCCTTCTTGGGATACTGTGATCTGACTACTAGACCATGCAGAAATGCACTTCTAGTCTGAATAGCCCAGCTGCTACTTGAGCACATAGATCACGTATCTATTCCATTTCTGGCTTGAACACACCCTTCAGCTTTTTAAGGACACCCCCGGCTCATTGCCTTTGGCAGAACTTTGGGGGAACTTTCTAACTACCCCGGCGACCTCGGCCGGTGTGACTTAGTGAAAATGGCATTGTGAGAACAGGTTGAAATACAAAAGAACAACAACAACAAACAAAAAAAAGAAGAATGCAAGCAAGTTTAGACAGAACGTGTCAGCAATTTTTATTTGCTTTTCAAATCGCTGCACAGACACAGCCCACTTTGTGTCGGTGTCTTTACTGCCAGCATTGTTGCTCCCGTATGCAACACATGAAAGGAGTGTAAAAGCTCTGCAGCACTTTCGGGCTCAGCCTGCAGAGTATGGAATGTGTTTACTGCAGAATCACATATCAGTAGAAAAACGGTCTTCCACTTTCACTCCTTGAATGGCTGTATAGTCCACAAGTCCTCCATGTATGTCTGTATGTCTCTGGATTTAGACAGGATGACTCTGGTGCCACTGACATAAACATGGATGTCCACTTCATTTCAGATGTTTCCAATTAGAAATTACGAATTCACAATGCAGAGAGAGAGATCAGACAAAACCATGTATTTTTTATTCACACTTCTACCGCTTCTTTGCAAAGTAAAAGATGGGTTTCTTCTCAGTGCTGTGAAACTAATCGATAGCTGTATTGATTGCATGATGCGGCTTTGTGTCATGAAAAACTGTACTGCAGGTTGCAGTGCTGTGTTCAGTACTTGTGGGAAAACATCTCGTGATTTCTGTTGTGCTAGTGCACCATTTTCCTGCATTAAATTAATATGGTACACTGTAAAAAAAATAAAATAAAAAAAGTGAAAACCGAGCAGCAAGGGTACCAAAAATATGCTACATTTTGGAATATTTGCAAATATCTGTAAAATAATAATGTTTGTAGCTGATTCAATTCCAGGAAACAGTGTAATTGTAAAGTAAGACATTGTATAAGAGCAAATGTTTTATTTTTTTAACATTCAACATGCTATTCTCATGTTGTGTGATTTTTCTGTGCAATATCTGACATAAGAAATTTCCTTTGGGATTAATAATCAATAACAATAATAACTAGTAGTAATTTGTAACCAGGTGATAAACAGATATAATTAAATTACATACATTTTTATAAACTGCTGAAAAATACATTAAAATCCCTGTTTGTTGCCCTGCTGCTTGTGTTCATTTTTGGACAACAGGTGTTGTATTTGTGCGGTTCGCCAAAGTGTTTAAAGGTCAAAGTGGAAAAATACAGGAAGTTGTTCTAACAGAAATGG
>NW_007578782.1:44677-49291 GCF_000690725.1 Stegastes partitus
AAATGTACTGAAATAAGGACAATATTTACTTCACAAATATACTCAAAGTACCTTAAAATTACACTTGAGTACAGTACTTGGTTCTAATGACTCTCACTGACTGTACACGTCCACTGTCTTCTTCAGAGACGACTGCTCTGCTTAAATATACCTCGTGCTGAGTCACTGTGATCGCAGATGAAGGAAAATGTCTTTGACACTCAAGAAGAAACTGGTCAGTGACAGCAGCAAAACGTCAGCTGCTTCTGGGCTTTTGTTCCTGTAAGCTGGTGCCACATGACATCGGTGGACCGTGAGGCTGTTAGAGGAGGACTTGAATGGCACCCTAATAGGATTACTCTTGTCATATTTCTGGAAGGGCTCTGCGTTGTAAGATTGCGCACTAATTCAATTAAATGTATTCATGGAAACTCGCACCACGTACCTGCTTGTAACTCTGTGTACATTTATGATATTCTCACAGAACCACAGTAGCCTCTTTCAGAACTCAGTGGCTGACAGGAAAATGTGAGTAACTGATTGTCCTGTTCCCTCCCTCTCGCTGGCTTCCATGTTAAATCTCACTGTTTTCTGTCCCCACTGTGTTTGCCACCCCGCCGTTAATCAATGCTCCTAGTCTCTTCTTTAACCCTCACCCTGGGCTCTCTCGCATCACCTCATGTCTGTCGTGGACAATAAATCAAAGCTGTGAGCAGCGGTCAATACCTCATAGTGCTGCTGTCACTCTGCGCTACATAATTCACCCGGAGGTGTGCAGACGTCGTGACCGAGCTTCCCTCGGTGTTGTGTAGCCGTACGCTTTCTTCTGTTCGGATGTCGAGCAGGAGATTCAATTATAACTGATATTCAATAATCCCATCAGCTGAAAGGCTTGTGTTCATGATGTGAGCACATGTCAGCAGGATGTACAAATCTGAATGCACACTGTAAGAAAATGTAACACTTTTAACTCTAATTTTATTATATATATATTTTTTTTCCCCAGTTTTTCCAGCTTATAACTTATAAAATTACAGATAGCAGCACTGGAAATGACAGAAAAAGTATGAATTCACATGCTAGCCCTAAAACAAATAGGCCAAAACTGTAAATAATGTCTTCATCAAAAATATGTATTTTTATGTTTAACTATAAAACCACACTTTAAAAAACAAACAAAAACAACTGTATTTAAATCAGCAGCAAATATCAGTATTTTGCAGATATTTAACATCTAAAAGAAATATTATGTATAATAAGGATATAAATAATGGTAAATCATTTATTTATCTTTGTTTTTTTTTAACAGATTATACCTGTTTTGTTAAATACCAGATAATACCTGGTAAGATCTCCATTAATAATCATAATTATTTATTATTTTTGCTGTTAAACAACAATAAAAAACAAAACAAAAAAGAAAATAGGCCATAGCTGTACATAGCATGCACATTAAAAAAATAAATAAATAAATAAAATAAATTGTAGATTTACAAATAATAACTGGTTCTTTTATAATGGGTGACCACAGAATTATACAGTTTTTATGTATTTCAATCAGCTAGAAATATAATTTACAAATAATGCTGTTAATTACAGTATTACACCCTTTTTTTTAAACACTTTTATTTTGGCGGGGCACATTTGCTGCTAGATTTATACATTTTGTTTTAGTGGGTTTTCTTTGTCAGTTTAGTTATTGTGATATGAGGTAAATTCTCATCATATTTTATGTAAGAAAAGATTGATTGTAATTACACAGCAGCTACTGCATTTACCTTTTCATTTTTCAAAGTAGGATCAAACCAATTGTAGACACATTTGTGGAAGAAGTGCTTTTGCTTTAAGCTTCTGGGTGTTTCCCAGGACAGTGACTGACTGACTTATGCATCAACAAACCCACATAACTTTGTTATTTAACGTTTCATAAGTTCAGTCTACCCAGTTCCTGAATACTGACTTTGTGAGAACACTCATAGATTGTTAGAGGACACAAGGCCTCAGTATGTAGAACACATGCATCGGTCTCCCTCCACAATAAAACATGAAAGACGTTAAAGACTTTTATTTTTAAAAAACCCAAACTGTTATAACGTTACTACTAGACGCAACAACACCTCAGACAGATGGTCTTTGTTTTAGTATTTTGTCTTTTTTCACTCTAAAATATGGCTGTGAATTTATGAACCCACTGAACACATTGTGGAAAATGGACTTAGATCATTTCTGAACTTTTACGTGTCATCTCTCTAAATGAAGTCAGCAGATACTTTTGTCCACAAACCTCCTGCATAAACACAATTTGCATAAAAAATCACCAGAACGCAGCAATTTAAGTGTTTGATCGTAAACATTTCTTTCGAGAGAACCCCCTGATCCCCATTTAATGTACTTTCTCTGGCATCTGGAGATGCCAAATGATGGAGCAAAATTATCATTGAAATGCAAATTTTAAACAAAACAAACAAACAAACAAAACCAAAAAAACATTGATGTAAAATATCAGTTTATGGTCAAAAAAATAAAATTAAAAGAAAAATAAAAGGCTCTTTATTGGAGGCACCTTTTGGCTGTGTCACTTTAACCCATTCCATGACTTTCATGTTGCCATATGTAGAAGGTCTTTCAGGGTCCATTGGACTCCAAGAAAGAATATGTGCAAAATATTTGTTGGTATTCATTATAGACTTTTACACTATATTAAATATATTTTCTGATAAGTTGATGTATTTTTGGTTCCAAATGCATGACATATGTCCCTCTTTTTATATTTAAAAAATCTTTAAAAATATAAAAACAATACCTGTCACCTAAACCAAATGGACTGGGGTCCAAAAGACCCCAAAAGTCCTGAACAGGGTTCATATTTTGATTAACTGCCACAGTCTGTGAAATATTGTAAAAAAATAAATAAATAAAATTTAACGATTCTTTCAGCTGGGTTTCTTGCTTATTTTTTTTTTAAAAACAATTTTTATCTGTAATTTTTTGAACAATTAAATGTTATTATACTGATTTTCCTTGTTTTTCCTTGTTTGTTTGTTTGTTTTAAAATTACAGATCACAACCTTTCAAGCCACAGAAAAAAGAATTAATTTACTGAAAAAAATGAATAAATAAAAAACACGCCAAAAGTCTAAATAACGTTCATGTCAAAAATCTTTATGTTTGTAAATGGTAAGTATTAAATATCTTCAACATTTCTGAAATTACAGTTTTACTGCATTTAATCAGCAAAAATAAGATTATTCTACAGATATTTGTCATTATTGTCACTATTTTTACAGTTTTTAAATGTTACAGTATTTAATTTTTTTTGACTTATTTTTCTGTCATCCATGCTGCCAAAGTTTCACATGTTTTATCTTTTTTGAGCAGATTTTACTGTTTGTTTGTTTGTTTTTGTTAACACTGTGGGACTGTTGCAACCCACAAAACCCAAACTTGACGTCACCTCACTAACCCCAAGTCCTGCTTTACGATACAGGCCTGTAGACTTGGCTTTAACTAAATTGGTGAATATAGTTTGATAAAAACTCAGATTGTTATTTAGACACATTAGCATGTGATTAAACAACCACTACATCTAATTGCAGCACCACAGTCACTGTGATGCCTTTACCTTTGATTGCCTTTAGAGTTTGTGTTTCTGATATTTCTGTTTAGTTCGATGCAGTCGATGAATCACGTTGTTCAGACCTTTTGAAAAACTGAAATTCAACATCTCCTTTTTTAAAAAACACCTTACCTGTGTAGCTCTGCAGCAGTTTGGCTGAAGCAGCCTTTTACATAATATATAACAACACCACTTGTGTTTAAAAAGAGAGCATCAGCAAAGTGTGTCTCGTGAAGACCTCCCAGCAGCGTCGCCTCAGCCGTCATTTATGACATTTATTCCCTATCAAGCTCATGTCACGGTAACTGCAGGATACCGGTGACACTGTACGTCATGTGGTCATTCTCTCGCCCTTATCCTTCCTCTGATGCCTGACATGCAGCCACACACACTTCACAGGCCTGCTCTTTGGGCTGAGTTCTGAGTTATAGACGCACTTTCAGGGCAAGTGGAAGAAACTACTTTACTGCATCCTCTCTCTCTCTCTCGCTCTCCCACACACACACATATAGGAGGTGGGCCACAGCATCCCATATTGCGCTCCATAATTTGTCATCTTCCATTAGGATGGAGGATAATAGATGGATAGTGACAGTGATGTTAATTGGTTTTCCCCTCCTTGTCAGCCAGAGGTTGGGTGAAGAGACAGCAGCAGAGGTAGAAAGAAAGAAGAACAGAGAAGGAGAGAAAGCTTTTACTAGACATCATATTTTCCACCAGTACAAGAATTACACCATCGATCTTCTTCTTTGTGTTTTTGCCACACAGTCTGCTTGAATCTCTGTACTCGGACATGTCTGCTCTGTGCCTGGCCAGTCAAATCCATCCTGCATCCTCTATCAGCGTCTTTAATCACATCGTCTCATCATGATACTGTGCACGACTCCTGAGTCTTTCCTTTACACTCCTGATGAAACTTTCATGCTAACTGTATCCCATTAAAGTCAGAGTGCATGTCACCGCACTCTCAAAGTGTGTTATTAGTAAAGAACTGAATTTCATTTACACTATGAAAAAAA